>NW_023396466.1:512496-608124 GCF_011125445.2 Fundulus heteroclitus
GCTTCTTAATGAACACTCCAAAGTAGTGGCGATGTTCCTGTGATTGCTGTACTTCTTCAGCATGTTGATCTCAATTTGATCTCTTCCTCCTCATCCTGCAATAACGGAAACATAACCAGGCCTTAAACTTACACCTTCATATCCCACCCCGTACACACATTATGGGATGTCGACAGAGAAAAAGCAATCAAGCTGATCTTTAATTAACATTCTGAATCTATTTGAATTCTAAAAAAAAAAAAAAAAAAAAGATAAAACCGAATGTTGCAGAGTGCACAGCTGGGCTCTAAATTATCCACACTAACAACATTACTGTTTAATTACTTTCACTTCAGGGGGAGATTGTCACAGTGCCAGAAGCTGTTGTTTAAAACAAGTTGTTAGGGTACTGCTAATTAGTTAAATGTTTATCATCCCCTGTTTACTTTCCTTTTTTATAAAAATGTAAAAAAAAAAAAAAACATATATATAAAATGAGCTGTAATTTGTTTCACCTATTTGTGTAGGTTTTGGTTCGAACCCCGTACATCCTGCAAATGTTTATCAAAGCTTCCGTTGCGTTATTCTTTCATATGATGTCGCAATAGTTAATTCCTGCACTTTTCATTGTTTTGCCGGCAGCTGAGCGCTAACAGGGATGCGTGGGTTGTGAGGATCTCTAAAAATAGCAGAGGTTCCCTTCTGCTTTAGAGACCCGCCGGAGACCACACTCTTCTCCTAATCATTCCTACTGATGTTACCATGGCAATTGGCCTGTCCTCGTTTCGTCTCCGCCACATCGCATACACGCACCAGCCGTGACTCATCGCTCTTAATTAGATGACATGGTTGACTTTAATACAAAAAGAGTTTGAGATGGATTTTCTGTGTATGAGTACGTGAAAGTGTGTAGTCCGGGGTGCACGTGTGTGTTGTTCGTCTTACCGTAGCGACATCCATGACCTTGATGGCTGCCAACTGCCCTGTCCTAATATGGCGACCCTGGTAGGATGAACGAAAGGAGGAGGAGAAGATAATATGTAAAAGAGAGCAGAGGGGAAGGAAGGCAGAAAAGAAGACCAACATGAGTTGAGCTGAATGTTTTCTGAGGATAAAAGCAGCTTGTTTACATATTTCCACTTTAGTATAAGGTGGACTGGTATTAAAAACAAATTTTTCTATCACATTAAAATCCATCTGACAAAGTTCTATTTACAAATTTTTCCCAGGGAGACGGACAAAACCGACAAAATGCTGAACGGTGCTGCACGCTAAGCTAATAGTACGACACAGATGTTTGACAGCAACATAAAAAGGTCCCTAAAGCTCCTGTATCTGCGACAATGTAGAAGTAAACCCCTTGGACAACATAAGCTAACGCTAGCTGTTATTAGCTAAACTGACTGCCCAATGACCTAGTACTGTTGGTCTGAGCCCCAGTCTGCAACCCCGGTGATTATTTTAATTACCGACCGGCTTAGCCAGTTTTCTCGGGGGAAACCCTGTGGCTAATCTAACATAGCAGCATAGGTTATATAATATTGTTTTGAAACTACAGTCAGCTAACTATCAGTAGACTGAAGGCTCTAACTGAGCAGATAGACTGACTAATTAGCCAGCTAATATCACCGTGTTGTACTTGTATAATTTTATAAAACACTAGAATGGTTAAAAAAAAACTATAATGTTCTGTGCAACAAGCACTTGAACAATACTGTTATTTTTCGAAGGCTTTTCAAAGGTGTATGTGCAAAAATGTGATTAAAAAAGTCACAGAGAGCATTAGTATTAAAATACTAGTATGAAAATCTCTATCTGTCCCTTTGTTATTATGCGTAAAATGTGGTGTTCTTCAGTCTCATTCTAAATGTACATGAACAGAAACAAATGAAAACAGGTGAGTACTATCAAGATAAACCCAAGATTCCTGGAGATTCAAGGGAACAAGGATCCGGGATAATAGAATCGAAGGTGAAAAACCCAAAGTGGATCATTTGCAAATAGAGCATCTGTGACTGTGATTAATGAATGAAGCAAATAAAGACAGAGATCCTAAAACCCACTGTTGGCTATTCCCTCCACCAGTCATGACTCAAGTGATTAGCATGCTATGGGCTGGTCAGAGTGATCTAGCAGCCAGACTACAAAGAAGCAAAGCCACAGCAACAGACTGTTAGCAAGAACAGGAGCATTTCAGTACATGATAAACCAGTTAGCGTTATCCCTATAAAGTAAGTCAAAAAGTCTTTAATCAAAGGGTGATTTGACATTAACAAGTCAAAACTATAAATGGTAAATCACAGCAAAGAAATTGTTGCAGAAATAGGCTGGTAAGAGTTTTGTACAATGTTAACCATTAGTAAACATACCAATGTTTCATGTTTTCATTTTATTTACATATCAATCTCAAAGCAAAATGCATTAAATTAGTTAATTAGCATGTGGGACGCCTGCTCCACCACTATGTCATGTGCCACCTAAGTACTAACTGTTAGACATTTTAGTGCATGATGCACAAAATATTATCAGCTGCTTGGCTATCTGCTCAGTCAGCCAGCACTGCAGTGATGCCACTCATAAGAAAAGTGTACTTTTCAAACAGCGTTAGCCTGGTAAGACTGATGGGTGACACTCCATTTGTTTCCCCACCATAACTATCCTTGCTTTTTCAGTCTTATAAATAATTCAAAACAACCGGGTTTCTCTTTCCTTTAACAAAAGGTAAAAGTGCAGTACCCTCCTTTCAAGCCCGGCTGACCCGCTGTGTGCAGCAAAATGTACGAATGAGGCAGCGCTGCATTATGTAGAGAGAAAAAACTTTTCAATCAGCCACGTCTTTTTTGGCAAATGTATTAAACGTGCTTTAAACCTGAAGTGTGTGATGAAAAATGTTAGCGGTTAAACAACAACAACCTACACGAAAAACCTTGTTGTGCCTTGTTGCCAGTAACCAGCTCAATTTCAAATTATCAACTGTTGAAGAATAAAAATAAAACTCTAAGAGGCTCCCATGCTCTGACTGATACTAAGGTTATAGCAGCTGGGGGACCTCAATGACTTTAATCCCATGAGCCAAAGTTCCTATTAAACGGCTCCACTTTTAAACTTGCTGATTTAATGCTAAAAGAAAGTTTGGATTTTTAATATGGTAATTTTGCACCTCACAATGCAAACTAAGCACTACTGGGTGGTTGAACTCTGTCACCAGCTGCTCTCAGACACACAGACCCACACACACACACACACACACCAAAGTCTCATAAAAAAAAAAAAAACAGTTTGGATTCTGTGAGGGAGAAAGAACTGGGAAGATTGAGAAGGGATTTCTCATTAGGATCAGACTGGCCTAATTCCACAAGCACAAGGACCAGCTTTGTTAAGAACCAACAAAAGAATTAGAGCCACTTACAAATCAGAAACTAAAACACAGAAAACAGAAGGAAAAAGATGTCCTATCTTTCTATCGTTCTCACAGCCTAAAGAACTCTTCAAAACTCCCACACGTTCACACAAAGACATGAAACGATAGCAGCAGAGATAGAGGAGAGGATGACTGATTAGGTCAGCGTGAGAATAAGGGGGAGAGAAAAAGTGAATGTGTCAAACAGATATGAGCCACGGATATTATCGGACCAAGGTAAAAATTCATTTGTCTGCACCTGATGACAACCACCCTCCCTTCATATCTCTTCATCTCTCCTCCAGGAGTAGTAATGTCATCCAGGCTTATTAAATGACCGTTTTGGAAAGGAGGATCAGAAAGAAATTAGCAGAGTCTGTTCATAGTTACCTTCATTGCTGTCTTTGCCCTCTCCCTCCTAATTTATTTGCAAATTCAAAAATGAGAATGGGGTGGGCTAAAAAAATGTTTTAAACCAGGCAATTAAAAGGATGTAAAAGTCTTTATACCCCTTGTACTTTTAGTGGTGATATAACCAGAAACCTTAAGGTATTTTATTGAGACTGAATGTGCTAGACAAACACAGGAAAGTGTATAACTTTAAAAGAGAGATGAAAAGGATGCATAGTTCTCAAAATGTTTTTATCAAACAAAAACTGAAACAGTCTGTAAAAGAGGCTAAATACAGATGGATGGACAGTGATACCCCTAAGAGTCCAGTGTAACAAATTTCCTTAAGAACTCATTTAGGAAGCATATTAAGTCCACATGTATCATAAGCATTGGACATCTCACAGAGCGATGTTCAACCCATCATTTAGAAATGGGCTCAGCTTCACATTTGAAAATCTGTTAAGAGAACAACTTTTGGTCTTGCTCTTCACAAACCTGGCCATTCTGCAAGAGTGGCAAGAAGAAAGGCCTTGCTTAAAGAAAGCTATGTGAATTCACATTAGCAGTTAGTGGTGTAGGTGACAACAAACATGAATGAAGGTACTCTGATTAGATAAGACCAAAGTTAAACTATTTGGCTATCCATGACAAAATAAACTACCTACATGTCACCCATAACACACCATCTCCACCGGACTCTGAAGCATGATGGTGGTGGTGACATCATGCTCTGGGGGATGTTTTGTTATCATTTTTCCCAGCATGGGCAGAAAAACTGATCGAAGTCAATGGGAAGACTAAAGGAACCAACTATGGGGCAATTCTGGAAGACAGCCTTTTAGCGTCTGCAGAACAGTTGAGACTGGTGCAGAGATTCACCTTTAAGCAGTATGGACATCCTAAACATACAGCCTGACCTACAATAGAATGGTTTAGCTCAAAGACTATTCATGTGTGTCTTGTCAAACTCTCAAAATCCAATTAAGAATCAGTGGTAAGACTTTGAACTTGATATTCACAGAAGCAAAAAAGATTAATTCTGGAGATGAATCTACTACTCAAAGAGAAATGGACAGATATTTCCAACTTTAGATGTATGAAGTCACCCCACCAAAGGACTTGAAGCTGTATTTGAAGCCAAAGATGGTCCAACAAAGAATAAAAATCAGGAAACTAAATTACTATGTAGCCAAGTCAATAAGTGAGTTTTATCATTTTGCCTCTATATGTTGGCCAAACTATGATCCTTTCCAAAATCTAACACTTAAACGTTGCCAAAGTGGAAGGAAAGTGCAAGAACAAAAAGGAAAACCAGCTTTCCATAGTACGAAATGGGCGGGCTTCATTTCATGCATACAAACTAGCTTGCCGTCTCCAGAAAAGGTCACCACAGGGACCAACAAATGTAGCGGGACATGTACAGTAGGTCTATGCAGATCTTCATGCACATCCTTGAATGACCCCAGCGTTTTGGCTTAGACGTACATCAAGCAGTGGCTTACTAATACACACTTTGCCGCTCCTTACTATGGCAGTATTATATAACACTAACATTAATCACCGCTGTTGTAGGAACATGAAATGCTCCTCTGTGTTCCCCTTGTTCATGTCGCTTTCTGGGTGTGCCTACCTCTGAGCAGTCACCAAACCTGCAGCTCATGTATACAACCTCTCCAATCAATCTGTCATCATTTTGTTATTGCCAAAACCAATGAAATCCTTGTCAACATTTCTCAGCCCTGCATTGAACGGTTGAATAGTTTTGCACTTTTGCATAAAACATCTCTGTTTTCCCATGCCAGTCTAGCACCCTGCTCGTCTTGATGACGGGATCCGCCCTAAAGAAGATTTCACCTGATTACATGCCGGAGATTCTGTTGCTAGACCTCAAGGCTCTGTCACAATAAAACAGACTCCGCACATGAATCTTTTGTTTGTTATATCAGCGTCAAACACACCAACGCAAAAATGGGAACAAACAAGGCTGCTGCTAATGATTATTTTAGTAACCACGCATGCCGTTAATTATTATGCTGACTGATAAAGTGATCGGATTAAAATAAACTCGAATGCACATTCTGCAGATTTGTTACTCAACTTCATGAAGAAGAAAATGCAACAAATAATTCAAATACTTTCTGTAACGAGAAAATCAACATTTTATTGCTCAAAATGCAATAACATAGCATGCCTTTAGTCTAAACTTGAACATTTGTAGCAAAGGATGCATCTGGAGCTAAAACAGTTCTAACATTGACGTCCAAAGCTCAGCCCTTTCTGGTTGACTTAACATTAATACGGTGCTAGCTGCCTCTGTAATGAAAATGGTCACGAACAAAAAAGTGCATAAACTGTTACTTGCATATTGTATTCTAAACTTTCAAAGATTTCTTTAACATAAAAAAGCACAATATTATGCGCATAAACTATAACCCTTGAGTGGCAAGTTTCTTCTTGTTTTTTTTGTTTAGTTTTTTGAGTTAACAAATTAACACAGATCTGCAAACAGAAGCAATAAAAAAAAACTCTCCTTAAACTACACTGTAGGACAGACAGTTCTGAAATGTCTATGCAGGTTTGTGGTGGAACCTGGCTTTAAAGTGACTTTAATTTTGCAGTGAAGGCACTGTGCTTTGTTGTTCCTTTATGCGATTGAACTGCAGCCAGACACCGCTTCACTTTCAGGTGTCGCTCATAATTAAACTCAAGGGCGGGTCTACTGTAGGTAGGGAACAGATTGTAGAATGGTGGCACACCTAAACCCCAGTCTAAAATCTGACGTATAAGCTGTTATGTTTCTGTTCTCTGTTTTCGTTCTGTTGAGTTTCTGTTTGATCAGTGATGGTTAAAGAAACAACGTTGGACCATCTTAAAGTTGGCAAAGTTATATGTCCCTTTTAAAAGCTGCAACTCTGTAGCACCAACTTCATTTGGACTCAGTCATTGTTTTTGTATTTGCACTAAATGTTTCATTATTACAAAAAAAAATTATACAGGCTATGTTTTGCTTTGTTATTCTGCGAGAACCGCTTGTCTTGACATTACAATGTCAGAGATATACTGGTTTTAATATAGCAAATGTATGCCTTTAAATCGCAGAAAATAGCAAACTATTCAACATCAGTAAACATCCAAGGTTTTTCTTGCAGATATGTGAAATAAATTAATATCAAACTTGATAGGTTTTTGTGTAGATTTCACTGTGGCCAGTAATCTATTTTCTTTAATCAACAATGGCCTTAATATTATTTTTGGGGGGAAATTACAAGAATGAAGTCAGAATGTTAGGCGTACAAGAATAAAGAATATTACGAGAATCGACTGAAGTTCTCATAAAAATCACCACTATATTCTCAAATTTTTATTGCTTTATTCTCATAATTTCCTAAAAAAAATAAAAAAAAAAACATTCCCCCCAGAAAACCCAAATATGTAATGGAGGTCGCCAGCCTCTGCTGCTGTTATTTTGTGGGTCGCGGGCTTATAAGTTTGGGAACCCCTGGTCTAAAGCATGCTGGCCTTTCTCTGATATGCTCCTGATTTGGTACATTCAGTCTTAAGAGCAGGCTCTCATGGTGTGGCCTCTGACTGATGAGCCACTGGAAACAGTAATGAATGATGGTTTAATAGCTACTTTGTATAAAGGCATTGACATATTCCTCTAGGAACCTATTTAACAGTATTAGAAAAAGGCAATAGTGAGATACTATGACCTAGTGTTCATTTCTTTAAAAATCAAAATTCAATTTACCCATTTCAGTCCTTAAAATTTGGACATCTTCAAAACATTATTTGTGTTAGATTTTTAAACTCTGTCATGGAAGCATTGTGTTTTTAGATGATTCCTAAAATAAATAAAAAAAATCCCATTTAGACCAACCAGCATTAAATCTCACAGGCCTTCTCTTCCTTTCTTCCATTCGTCTGTTGACTGTGTTGCTTCTCTGACCTAGTTCTGTAGTTTCTCTCTCTCTCTCCCTCCCTCTGTTGCTCACTCTTTCCCTCTCTTGTCCCTCTGATTTGTACTCTCATTATCTAAACCTTCTTAGCTTCTCACAATCTCCTCTTTATGCCTTTTCATTAGATCTCACAACGTCTCGCCTGTTTTTTCCGCTCTCCGCTCCTCGTATTTTCCATCTTTCGTCACTTTCATGGCTCCCGGCTCCCAGTGGCCTGTGAAAAGCAGGTCCTACAAGAACGTGATTGAGCTGAATGTTAATACCAGAGGAACAGCACTCTGCTTCGAGCTCGGCAGGCAAATATGACACGAACCGAAGGCTTCCCTTTCACTTTGCCTCCTCTAATGCATCTAAAGCACTCTGTAAACCACAATGCACTCATGTGGACCTTAGTGTACGTGCAGAGCAAAACAAGAAAACCCAGTGTATATTATGGCACGCACATGCTTCCATCTAATACAGCTTAAAGGTAATTATGGCTAAAAATAATTTTATGCCGCGGTCGCGGCCGCCTCGCCAGTTTCATTATTATTATTATTATTATTATTATTATTATTATTTTATTTTATTTTTTTATGTTGGCGAGACGCTACCGCCAAGCCACGGCCGCCGCCTCGCCAAGCCACAGCCGCCTCGCCGCGGCCGCCGCGGGTAGAGTCTCGGCAACATAAAAAAATAATAATAATAAATAAAATAATAATAATAATAATAAAACTCGATATGCTTGCATGTTTATTTGACGTTAACACGCGGTTCTTTGTTGTTGCTTTCGCGCGTGCATATAGTGAATGGCAGGGCAAAAATACATGGAGTTCTCACCGTAAAGCGAGACTTCTGTGTGTGCGGGGCCGTGAGCTCTTGCAATTGCAAGTGCGGTATTTCCCCCACAGACCCCCAGGGCGGCCGAGAAAACCTTTGTTCTACCTGAAATGACCCATTTAATCATCCAAATGGTATGGAACACATTAATTAACTGAAAAATGTTGCATAGTATAAATTTAGACACAGATTTTTTTTTTTTATGTCCTAATAGTCACTTCTGTACTGCTCTTAATATTTTGACCAAAGTATGACACCGACAGTCACGGACACGTCCACAAGGAGCTCTGTGGATGTCAGCTGTGTCTAATTTATAACGAGCCAAAGCGATTGAGTTTGTTTCGCATAGAGATCAATGCCGGGACACAGACACAAAACTGATTTGAAACTGATCTCCAAACAGACTGCAGACGACTTTATGATGAAAGAGTTGTTACAGGTAGAGGTGGGTAGAGTAGCCAGAAATATTACTCAAATAAGAGTAGCAATAGTGGAGTAATAATACGATTCAAGCAAAAGTAAAAAAGTATAGTGCAGTAAAACTACTCCTTAAAGCATGGGTCTTCAACGTTTTCCAGGCCAAGGACCCCCAAACTGATGGAGAGATGGAGTGGGGGCCCCCTAATTATATATATTGTATAAAATTGTGTTATATCAAACTGGTCCTATAGTGCCATGTGTAAATGTACCTTGTTATTGTGCATTCAATACTAAGATACTCAAATAATACACAGGTTCATATATTCCTGTTTTTATTTTAAACATGTGCGAGGCACAGTGAGTAGGGTGGCCATGCCACTGCCATTTATAAACACAACATAACACAATAAACTGATACCTGCCAAGATCAACAATGTCTGTCAATTGCATGTAATCATGCATAAAAGCTGCATTGATGATTGAAATCTTCTG
Source organism: Fundulus heteroclitus (assembly GCF_011125445.2). Taxonomy (NCBI): domain Eukaryota; kingdom Metazoa; phylum Chordata; class Actinopteri; order Cyprinodontiformes; family Fundulidae; genus Fundulus; species Fundulus heteroclitus. The sequence goes on from NW_023396466.1 coordinate 521,959, forward strand.
CCCCCATTTACCTGTTTACTACAGTGTGTTGAATTCATGTTAATGTGTATTTAAATACATTTCAATTAGTGGAAAAAAATTGCAGGGGGGGGGGGGGGTAAAAAAAAAAGTCTAATCAACCAAAACTTTTGCGACCCCCATGCAGTACCTCCGCGGACCCCCTAGGGGTCGCGGACCCCCTGTTGAAGACCCCTGCCTTAAAGTAAATTTTGTTCAAAAGGTTATTCAAGTAAATGTAACTAGTTACTACCCACCATGGCTTCAAATCAATGTGACTCAAACTAAAAGAGAGTCCAAAAAAGGAATAACTGCATTACCAGTCAAACATTTGGACTGACCTTGGTCATTCAATGGCTTTTCCCCATTTTTATGACTTTCTACATGCATATACATAGTAAAGACATTAAAACTATGGCTCAAAAGTATACAGAATTACGTATTAAACACAAAATTGTGAAATAACTCAAAACATCTTGTATATTTAATTTTTTTCTAAATACAGCCACTCCCTTTGTTTTGATCATTGCTTTGGTCACTCTTGGCCTTCTCTCTTTGTGGTTAAAGATTTATGTTCACCGATACTAAAGCTAACTGTGCTAATTACTAGTATAGCATGCTAAAGAGAGTTTACAATGCCAACCTGTTTTTCCATACACATGGTGGGATGGCATCTCTACTTCTGATACAAAGAATAAACACCACTCATGATGGATAGATCGGCACAGAAAACTTTAAATACTGTTAATAAAGTTCTTTAAAAATCAATCGTAATCAGCTCACACTGGCCAGAATCAGCCTTTCAAAGCTTTAGAAAAAACAGAGAACAGCCAAACATTTCTGTGCTTGTCTAGATCCTTTATTAGTTCTCAAAAACAAAGTTGAAGTGGAAATAACCTTCGGCGACTAACATGTTTGTTTTGTCCCCTTATAGTCCTAAATTTTGCCATTGTTCAGTGAAGCATTCTGCACCCGATGAGATGCTTGCACACAATTCGCCACATTAGAAAAAACACAAATACGGAAAAACAATTTTAGTTAAGATATCATGTCTGTGGATCCACTCTTCTCCATCACTTGAGGTGATCTTTTCTGGAGGAGGTGCTACAATATCACAAGTACATTCTTACAGTAATTACCATCTGCAAGTGATGACATTAAATGCCTCCACAAAGCAGAACAAAAAGCCACTAAATCATTCCTAGTCTGTTCAAAGAGAGAGCACCTAGCCTACGTGTTTCAGGTTGAATACATAGTAGTTGTGTGTGATGATCCTTCTAGGAGTTTCTGCCGCGGCTGGATTGCTGAATGTCGACGAGATAAAAGCACAAATTGACTTTTACACCGCAGAGGGAAACATATGCTCCCTTTCGATCTCAGTTCTAAGAGACAAACCTGGTGAACACTTCCGTAATGTAATCTGCTGGTTTATATCATAATCCCGAAAGGCATCAGTGAGTCTGTTACAGTGAAAATGAAAGGCATCTAAAGAATGCTTAGATTTAGTTTCTTTGTGTTCGCATCACTGTCCCTGCCAAGTCAATTACATCCACACCCCTTGGACACATTGACTATGCAGGACACTTCCTCTTGTAACCTAGCAACAGTGTCTGCTAGCCAGATTACAATGGGCAGGACAGGCACTCACTAATATGCACCCATAAACACAGACACGCAAAAGAGAAAAGGACGGAGCATAAGTGACTATTGTCTTGATTTGTGAGGGTCTATGTTTGGAAGAGGGCGCCGGGTGAAGAGGAGTGGGAGCCGGCTTTATTTCACACTGCAAAAAGGCAAAATGCTGTCAAGATGCAAGGTCAATAGAGACCATTAAAATATGGAAAGAATGAGTTTTGTAATAGATCTGAGAATTTTAATTTTAGAGGTAAACTTGTTGAGTACACAGCCACTGCTTTGAAAGATTATCAGAAGTCTACCATTAATATAACTAGGGTCCTTAATTTTGAATGTTAATTTTCTTTATTTAATATAGCTTTCCTCACATTTTTTACGATTTCTTTCATTTCTTAATTTGATGGTCAATAAAAAAATCCTTAAAATAAATAAACAGAACATAATTAAGTAATTGTACTTTTTGATGTTCTAGAAAGTACATTAAATGTTTCAAGTTGTCCTCTAATTCTGTAGCCCAATATCTACCAGTTAAGCCCAAAGTCCTTCCCCTGGAGGATTTTAATTTGAAATTATTTTCATTTAACCAAGAAGTGGCTCATCCCTCTCTTAAAAGATGATACTAAAAAAAGACTGGAACTTGTTTAAATTGAAAAAAAAAAAAATTAGCGTGTGAAAAATGATGTCTACCCTTCAGCGGAAGATTTTTACCCATCGAAGCGATCTAACCCTTCTCGTGATTGCTCACCAGCTTTTTACGTTTTTCCACTGCTATTTTGACGAGTTGTGGTTGGGGGCCACTCCGAAACATGAATATTACTCCCAGTCGGAAGAAACACGATAAAATTAAAAGATAATTTTAGGTCGTTTTCACACCTGATAGTCCAGTAGAATCAGTTCAGCGGTGGACCAAATTGTTAATTTTCAGCCGGTGCGGTTCTCTTTCCCGTCCACTTTGTCAAACGAACCAAACCTCATGACCAACCTGTTCAACTCCTGGTCTGTGGTGGCACTGTGGTGACGCTGCACCCAAAAACACAGGAGGTCAGAACTCTGTCGGCAACACTCTTTTCCGCGAAAATGGAAACAAAATAGAATGGCTACAGATTTCCAGATTGCACATTTGGCCGTGTTTTCTTTGGCTAGTGTGCCAGACAAGCACAATTCAACAGTGGGCTCAGCATGAACGGAGAACGAGGCAGAGGACCACGGAGATTGTTATATTCTACACACGGCGGGTGAGATGGCTCCGTATGAGGCGGCGGTGTGCGAGCAGGGGCACGAAAACCGTCATTAAACTGATGTCACGTTTACACAGGTGTCGAGCAAGATCTTTATAATATATGGAAGTACTTCATTAGTAATATTGCTCAGTTAGTATTTACCCAGATTGCCTTGCTCTTTAGTCCACTTCCTGCTTTTGGAGCGGCCTCTGTTCCGCTTGGCATTCCCATGTGTATTCCAATTCTGATTATTATTCAAAGCAGTGGCTTTTCTGAACTTCCTTAGCAAACGACCCAGAGTCCGATTAAAGTGGACTAAGCACGGGTGGTGTGAATGCCCCCTAATCCCAAATCTGACAGGGGATGTGAAGAATTTTGGCCATAGCTGTATTTAGGCCAGTCTTTTCATCACAGTGGAGAAGCCTGACATGGTATCTCTTATCTGCATACTTCATCCAGAACATACTATCCCCCTTATGGGGTGCAGGAGTTTAAAAATCAGTTTTAAAATGTTTGCCTGTCTCATATTTATACTTTAAAGAGTCAAGCCACTACTTCAAATAGGTTTTTCACATAGCTTTGTCACCATCTTTCAAGTCCTCCAGTGGAAAAGTTCAAAATTAATTACACCATTAAACAACTTCAGACCTTTAAACTGCACAAAACAACTTCAAAATGTTCAATATACTTGTTGCAAGAGAAGCTGCGGTTATCTGTGTGGCTTTGCCTTTCTACTTAACATCTTCCTGTGGGTGAACCTGTTTACGTGTTGAACACCAGCATCTGACAGCTGGTTGCCTAATGGGAAACTTTTTTCACCATAGCAACAGATAAAAACCCAATGAGTGTTTCCACAGTTCAGTTTAGCTTGCATTTGGTGTCGCTTGACTTGCAAGCAATGTAGAGAAGCGATTTCAGAGGTCACTAGGTGCTGTGAAGTGTCAAGCTTGGGGACTTGAGATGATCTCCAGATATCAAACCAAACAGAAAAATATTGTGAAAAAGACATTATCACAAATGTATAAAGATATTAGAATGGTCATTAGGGGTAGGCTAATATAGTGGTTGGCTGTTAGATTGAACCCCTTTAAATGTATCCACCACCACTTGTCATGAGCCACAGACAGAGAAAGGATCTGGTACATCAACCTAATTTATTTTAGCCAATAAGAAAAAAAACTGTGTGAGATGCAACACCCTCATAGCATCTGCAACAACAACAACAAAAACCATACTTCTAATGTTTGTTTTGTCATCATGTCCTCTTAATTTGTGTTATAGTGATATTTATACATTTCAAACAGTGACAGTCAAAATCTCTGTATTGTTATTTTGTGGACGAAGACCATTAATATTTGGGAACCGCTTACAGTAAGTGCAGAACAAAAGAACATGTTACAAGCCCTCTAAAAATGGAGCAGGCAGCATGATTGTGTCCTTCCATTTTGCACAAAGAGGAAATGGGCCACCCAGTAATCCCAATCTGTGCCCTTCTGGTAATCCACACTGCCATTCACAAACAGCAGGACTTGACGGATCGTCTGGGGATTGTTGCCCTGGCATAGGACCCGTCACCATGCATTACGGGGGAGAAGTGGGTCGAAGAAACTGCCTCTGACTTTCAATTTTCACTTCCCTCTATCAGGGATCCTGGAGAAACCGACTGCTGTAGAACAGATGCACTCTCAAATAAACCAATCTTCAGCTATTTTAGAGCTGACGGACTTCAGACAGCTGGAGTTGTGTCTCCAATGCTCATACCAACACCCACCACTTCCTAAATCTCGGTTTACAATCCCAGACGGCGTCACCGGAGGTGCAGGAGTATCAAAGCACAACAAAAGGCACTTTTATACAAACAGGGCAGAACGCCGAGGAAATGCAGAGGCAATACGCCTATACACACACACCTCATTGAAGTTCAAAACACTCGCAGTGATTCAGCGTCGGTGTGTGCCGGCACACACCATCGAAAACGCACGCGCGCTGTTGTGGAATCAGCGAGGCATTAAATAAAAGTGGCAAAGGCCTCGATTCCAATCTACTTCAGCACTGACTAGGAAATACAGAAGCACCCCCCGTGGCTGCTCTTGTTCTGGAAGATGAGAAGGGAGGAAAGGAGAGACGTGGACTAAGACAAAAGAAGATGTAGAGGAACCGTTTTAACAAGTGGGGTAATACTGCAGGTACACAGTGCTAAAGACAGAGGAGAACAATGTGATTAAAGATAAGGAAAACTATTTGGACTATCTAGAATTGAACTAAAGGACATTGCACTTTGGAACATGGCCACTCATTAACCCACTGCTGAAAGAAAAACAAGCAAATAATCAGGATCATAAACAAGTGTAAGAGAAACAGACTAATCTTGGTTCAGGGAGAGGGTTTTGAGTGCTAAATAACCAGAAATTAAAGTTAAACAGCTTAACCTGAGACAAAGCAGTAGACAAAACAAAATACCAAACTGATCATCCAGGGAACTGACATTGAGATGGGTGGGGTGGGGTGGGGGGGGGGGGGCTCCTATAAGTGCCTGGGTCTTGTCCTGAACAACATGCTGGCGTCACAGCATGCTCTTTACGTGTCAGAGCAGATTCTACCTGCTGAGGAGACTGAGATCTTTTGGAGTGCAGGGGGCGCTCTGGACGGCCCTTCTTGACTCTGCGGTGGGATAAGCCATCTTCTGCGGTGACGTTTGTTGGAGCAGCAGCTTATCTACAGCTGAAAGGAGGCGATTAGATAAGCTCATCAGTCAGGCCAGCTCTGTCCTAGGTCGCCCACTCGACCCAGTGCAGGTGGTGGGAGACAGTAGGACTCCAGCAAAAAATAACATCCCTGTTGCACTTCATCTTCTCGCCCCATGCATGGAGCTGATGCAGAGCCGGGGAGCTCCCTCAGTGACAGACTGCTGCACCTTAAGTGCACAAAACAGCGTTATTGCAGATTCTTTCTCCCAGCCCGCAGTTTGGCTTTATAATCATCACTACTCTGTAAGTTGTTTCCATCCCTGCTGGTGTTTTGCATTTCTGGTAAATAGTCTGCCGTTGTTTTCATGTGAAAATATGCATGTGTATCTTTTTTTAATTTTTCCCTCTCAGTCGCAGATGACTTTTAGCACTTTTACTTATTTTTAACAACTGAACAATATAAAAAGACCTTTACTGTCCTATATTATATATTTTTTAGCCTTTGGGTGAGTCTGGGTTCTTCCATTTGCCGTCACTGTCCTGCTAGTACACCTGAAATTCACCACTGAGGGATAATAAAAGGATATTTTTTTTATTATATTCTGAGCAGCAGCAGAGTTATCTGGCACTGGAAAAACTTGGATAAGGACATAAGTTTGTTAAGTGCTGTCTGTGTATGCCCATACTCTGAGTGTAAGATGTAAAAATAGAAAAATTATCATACATTTGTTACAGAACCAAACTTGCACAACAGGATGCCCTCTTGCAGAAGTGTGTGCAAAGTTGATTTGTAATGTGTATTCCAGTGTGATCCAGATTAAAGGGAATCACACATGTATAAACAGATCCACAATAAACTGCCTTTGGATTCAGTGTTGTTAAATCCACAAAAAACAGCTGCAAAAATATGTATAAAACTATTTTATAAAGACCGTAATTTCCACATTTATGCAGATAAAAAGTCTGTTATTTACACTAAAAGTTATTTTCATTCAGCCAAGAAGTTTGTTTCCAATTAGACATGACAAACATCTGACATGTTTGCTGGGAGAGGGAGCGGAAAACGGCACAGCTAGAGCAGGACTTGACTCACGCAGACAGCCGTTTTTTTTATGCTAGCTGCCCTGGACTGCTAATGTAAATTGATAACGACAGTTGGAAATGCCAACTTCAAAATCAGTTTGATTTTACACAAACCGCGTTCTCCCACACCCTCTGTGACACACCTCCTCCTCTAACATAAACATAACCGCTCGCGACATTGAAACAGGTCTAAAAAAAAAAAAATGTTGTTTTACATCTTCCTACATTAAAAACAGAAAAAAAAACGCTGCAGGCAGGGAGTGAGTTTAGCCGTGACTTGAATGTACAGCACAGGTGCACAGAGGAAGTCACAGCTTAGTTGTTCTGTGACTTCTGATTTTGCTCTCGAACTTCATCTTCCAGGTAATTATAGACCAAATATCAGAACACAAGTCTTTCATTTCATCAACGAGGAATGCCTTATAGTCCCTTAAAAAAAAAAGGGGCTGTCACCAAGAATTTACTCTTAATGGGCAGATTTTACAACCAAACTTGAGATTCCTTTCGCTTTCCGGTGGCTTAAGAGGGGAGAACACGTCCCTGAAAAGCAAATGTATTGTTTATTATTGAACACATTAGGCAGTGAACGGTGAACATAAATTATTTGAGTTTCGACCAGTATGAGCTATTTTGGAACCTATTCTTGTCGGGGGTGAAGTTGCGAAACCACAAACTGTTGTTTACTTCCCTTGTCTCAGTGCTGCTACATTTCATTTTATGCAAGGCGGCATATCCTCGTGCCGATCAGCTGAGTCCATCAGACTTGTTGGATCATTTAACGCTGAGCTTTGCAAAGTCTTAAGCAGTCATATAGCGCTTACACTTTTCTAGACTGACTTAAGAACTTAGTTCCAACTTGTAATAAACTACATTATGCATCTATTACTCCCATAATAATAATACTTTCTTCTTTATGTAAATTTTTGGAGGGCAAAAAAACCAATGATAGCGTTGGCTGACAGGGACTATGATGAATGCCCGTTTGGGAAATAGATAAATGGCAAACTCAGCGACTATAAACAGATGATCACTCATTTCTGCACCGGATTACTGACTCAGTCTGCCAGCAGTCTGCTTGTCTGTTCAGGTCTAATATTAAATACGACTGCCAGCAAGTTCTCAGAGGGGAACAAAGCCTCCCATGAGTGTGATACCAAGAAATACAGTGGGACTTGACCGAGACGGAGTAAGAGAGTCAGGGTTTCCTCACACGAGGGAGCACTACATAAAGGAGGGGGAGCGGGAGTGTTGCAGCAAAGAGGCCGGTTCAGCACAACGGTATCACGCTCCAGCACCTCCGGAGGTCAAACGAACAGCCAAGCTGATTTACCGTGCATGCTGAAGGTACGGAAGTGATAGGAGGAAGATGATGAACAAGGTTGTGGAGAAGGACGGAAATCACGAGCGAAAGAGGCCCTTCAGATAATGCAGAGGGGAGATTAAACGGGAAAACAAAAGACAAGCGAGGCTACAAAATGAGATTACAGGAGCGATGAGGAATAGTAAAGAGACTCAGCCAGCACAGGTGTATGTTATTGAATAAACTGTCAAATGGCAATAATATTTTTAGTTCAAATGAAAAAAGAAGTGATAGTATAAGGAAAATAAGTAATTGTGATATTATTACTGAATATGTAATAATATTAAATATGGTTAACATACATATTTTGGACACCTTTGTCCTAATTCCCTTAGCAAGTAGAATATGCATTAGGTGTGAGGCCAAATATATTAATGGCATGCAGAATTTGTATGCATGTCGCTTGAAATATAATATTCTTCCAAAAATTGCATCCAAGCAGTACTTAGTGACTGTGATATTGCACCCATTGATACTATAACAACAACTGTATTTCAATTTATTATGCAGCTCTAGAAAACAAGAAGAAGGGGGGGAAAAGCAAAGAGAAAAGAGATTGTTATTGGTTCAAGGCATGGCTAATTGACTCCGGTCTGGGTGGCGGGCATCTGGGTAAGTGGAGCACGTGGCCTTGGGGAAAACACAGCATGGATGTGGGTTAATGAACGCACAGCCAGGTGTGAATGTGTGGATATACTCATGAATGTGGGCAGAACAAGGCCATCTGCTGTTTCCACCATAATGAGCAAAGGCCACCTCAGTCAGGGAACCCATCTCATTCATGAGGCCTCAAGAGACTGGACTGTGCATGTTTGATGGTAAACAACAAAAAAGATGCAGTGACAATGTCAAACAGCTGCTGGCAAACAACAACAACGTTGTAAAAGGCAACCTGGAGAATTACTATGCATTTATATGAGCACAAATCAGAACCCATAGCCTGCAGGCTGCACAGCTGAGGCCTTGAAAGAATATTTTTAATAACATTAAAAACAGTGCATCGACCATTTATCAATACTTTGGTCTGTTACTACACCACCTCAGGTTTTCATATCAGCAGCCTCTTATTTTAAGTAGAGTACCACTCACGTTTAGATTTGATTTTAGGAGCCATGTAATTAACATAAAATGATGCCCAATCATGACTCTATTCATCCGCATTTACACATTAAAACATTCCCTTCAAATTGTCAGCATCTGTGAAAATATTGCAACAATTAGCACAATTTACTAACATATAATAAACTATGTATTACGCTATTATATTGGCCTGTTTTGTATATTTTGCATGTTGCCATGCTTCAACACATCTGACTTAAACTGAGAGTTTTCAGCAGACTTTATTAATATACTAGATTGCTCATTCAATCCTAAGAACCAGCTTTGTTGGATAAGTAAATGATCTATACACAGGAAAACAGGACTTATGGAAACTGATGGTCTAGCATGCATCAGGCTTAACTTTGTTCAAAGCTTTCCCACCAGAGTGCCATTCACCTTGCCACACGCCCAACAAGCACACACACTTATACACCAATGCGCAGATCGGTACGCAGCTGGGGGTTAACTGCTTTGCACGTTGGCAGGTGGCAAGAGAGGATGCTGAAATTGAAATACAAAATTTCTTATTGCAGATATGGACAATGCCTCGCTTTGCCTTAAAGGCAGCGGTTCACACGTGCATTGTATAGGTGTGAATCATGTCCAAAAATAATCAAATAAGCGGCAGCCAATAAATATCTGGTGATCAAATTGTTTATGCAACAGTGTCAAATGAGCAGTCAGCTGATGCCGGAGTATTTCTTATCCTATGAGTTTGTCTCTTCCTATCACTCGATGACTAAGCAGAAAAGCAATAAGATGAAATTCTGAGATTTTTCAGCCACTGTGGCACAAATATAATCACACTATAATATAGACTATAATAATAAATATTTTATTTTAAAATGAAAATAATTTCAGTTTCAGTTCATTAAAGTGTGACATCTAGAAAAAGAAAATACGGTACAGAAACAGTGATAATTTGCACACTGCTCTATTTTATTATAAAACAGACTGTTCACTCTTGTGAACCCCTAATATTAATAGTTTATACTTAGGCAGCAATCACACTTGTGATTGCTGCCTAAAGTCCTTTGGGATAATGTTGGCTCAACAGGGCTGAATACAGTACACAACAATATTTTCAGATTTTATCTGGAAAAACAACTTGAATGCCATTCCTTTCAGTTCGCAATTGCACACCATTTCATACTGGTGCGTACACTGAATACATTCCAAGTTTTAATGGGATCAAAATGTAAGATAAATAAATCCTCAAGAATGAATCCTCCTGCAAGACAATATGTCCTTACTTTACTCTGTAGAGGAACTGTAGCTAAATGACAACAAAAAGTATGAAATGAGACATACCAAGCGGCTTGGTCATATTCCTATTTTGAAGCCACCAATTCTCTCCAATGATAGTAAACTTTGATGTGCCTGTATACTGAGTGTATTTGTCTGTGCAAGGGAGATAGCTATGGCAGGCACAAAAAGAGAAAAATAGCCCATGGTACTTTGCAGAGTGATTTCCAGCAGATAAAGAATGGTTTTAAAAAACACTTTGAAGGAAGGGGGGTAGAGTACAAGGTTTTAGAGTACAGCGACTAGGCAGAATAGGGAAAAGAAGCACACAGAGGAACAAATTTACCCAACAATGTAAATAAAATAAAATAAAAAGGACATTGAGATAGCAAAACGGAATGAAAACTCTAACAAGATCAACTGTATACTTATCTAAAAGAAAACCAAGCTTGTGCAGTCATTTACATTTATCCTTTGGCAGATGAAAAAAACAAATCTGTACATTAAAGACATCCTTCAAAGCACTGTCCACACATCTGTGTAGGCAGACAAATATGGGTGAAATGAATGGAAACCATACAGTGGCTTTTTGTGCAGACCAAGAGTCACAGTACCAAAAACTCACACAGCACAGGTCCTCAATACCAATATGGCTGTAGTGTGTGTGTGTGTGTGTGTGTGTGTGTGTGTGTGTCTTTCGGTCTGACTGCTGAATATTTAACGAGTGTGCAGCACTTGGCCTAAGGAGGAGCACTGTCAGATGGTCCCATCATCAGGGTGACAGGGAGTGTTCGCTCTCCCTCCTTCTCTATTTATTTGTAATGCTTCTTCCCTGCTTGGAGACCGCAAAGTAATCCAACGAGAGTGTGCTACGCTGTGACGACAACACCGACACAAACAATGACAGACTGCAGACATTCCTGATGACTGCGTGTTAATGTGGACAAGTTTATACCTGCTCAATCTATGCCGAGGCAAAGGGCGGTTGGGTCGCCGGTACATCACAGGGCAGCAGAGACAAAACCCGGGACAGAGAACATTGCACACGCACCGCAAAGAGCAATTTAGAGTGGTTATTTAACCTTTTATGTATGGTTTCGGATGGCAGGAGAGAACCGGTACACCTTAAGAGAACCCATGCACGCACAGGGACAACATTAAAAGTCTGCAAAGAAGGTCCTTAGCTAGATTTGAACCCAGGATCTTATTGCTTCGAGGGAAGAGAACCAACAACTAAGGCTGCACAATATATAGCAAATTTAGCATTATTGCAACATTACTCAACGTATCACTAAGATCTGCCTGGAGAGCAATAAATGTTAGCTAATTATTTAAGCACCCTGAATTCACAGCTCTCAGTGCTCCTAAACTCAGGTTCATACGGCAGGATAATTAGCCCAATTTTTGCCCCAATCTTCCGCTTCCACACCACGGTTTTTGGGATGGGATGTTTCCTGCTGTGTGTGCTTTGTTAACAGTGATCTGGGGTCTCATTTATAAAGCTTGTGTAAGCACAAAACGGGGTCTGAAATGTGCGTACACCACTTTCCATGCAAAAGTTGGGATCTATGAAAGAAAAGAAAAAAACCTTGATGGGAAAATGCGTGGTCCTCACGGCAGCTCTGACCCAGGCGAAAGCTCATTTTGGAGACGTGGGAAAATTGGTGACACAGACGGTAATTGCAGCCAAACTGCTTCATGATTCCTTTTAAACTTCAATTTCACTCCATATTAGACTTTAACCATAGATCGACTTTTTCATCAGCATTTAAAACTGCAGTGTTTTTCAGACACATAACTATACATAAGAACCTTTCAATAAAATAAAAAATAAAAATCCCATAAGCCATCTTAAATCTTAAATAAAAGTCCGGCCAACATTTTATCGGGTTTTCTACGATCACATTCCTCTCCCCGATGAACACCAAGGTGATGTGTTCCACAGATCAACGGATTATTGTGACAAGGCGTGCAGCAATCACTTAAATGACTGTAAACAAAGGATCACCAACCTTTTTGAAGCTGAGCTACTTCATGCCTTTTCTTTTTGTAATGTTTTATTCTCTGTTAAAATTAGCCCATAAACTATCGCCATATCGCTCCTACTCGTTATTCATGTTCTTTTACATCTGAACTCACGTTTGGTCTCGAGAGGTTTTGCGAGATTTCCCGTCTGACATCTGAATGTTCACGAGGGAAGTCGGTTTGTGTGTGGTGAGTTCGGCTTGCCGTTTGACTGGAGACAATATTACATCTACGATTTTTTTCATCCTCGTTAGTGGGGGTCCCTCAGCAGACAATTTTAAAAGCTTGCAATGTGAACCTGGTGTGTTTTCTTGCGTGTTTATTTGTTGCCTTACTTTGTTTATTTAATTTTGTACTAGTTTTCTATGTCGCTCCATCGGTTTTCAACTTCTATAAAATTGTTGGTGTATGTAAAGTGCTTCTTTGCATGAACAGTGCTTCAAATAAAATTTGATTTATTGTTGTTAATGTATATCTGTGACTGTGCATGCCTCCCTGGGTTTTCCATTTATGGTTTTGATTGCACTAGGAGAAAAACTGCATTGGCTGCTGCAGCTTCCTGTCTGGCTGTCATGTGACTCGCACTGTCAGCTGTTTGTAAAGGGGAAAGCTGCACCAGAGGGCAAGTGACACATGAGTCACTGAAATACAAAATTCTATGTAGAAAAAGAAAAAAAAACACTTTTCCTGTAACTATTGCGCAGAATTACATGGGACTGCATTGAAATATTATTGAGCCAAAATATAAATGAGCCAGACCAAAACAAAGGAAACTTACTAGCGTTAGCTTAACACTTTAGCAGCTCTGCGTACAAGCGTTGTCAGCTAATATGAGTTTATTGAGAACGATAGCTGTATTTGTTGAGTCAGATAGGTTTAGAAATAAAAGGCTACCCCGCAGAAAGTCCAGTCAGGATAAAATATCTGTGACTGTCAGGACAAACTGATACTGCAGCCTGCAGAACGTCAGTGTGGTGAGATAAATGGGATCCAATCCCAATATGCCTGCAGACCAAACAAACTTTGTTATGTTACTGCAAGTTAAGAATATCTATTGATAATGTATCGGACCGGGCTTTAGAACTGGCAAATCCCTGTTCTTAAAGGACTTGGACAAAAAAAAACAAAAAAATTAAAACAAATCCTGATCAGGACATAACTATCTTGGTCCTGTGAAATGGTCCTTCAGTCATTCAATATAGGAATATAGGAATTATGATTAATCAATTTTGCCATAAATAGGTCTCCCTTTCAATTAAGTATCCTGTCAGTCGGAACTCCACATTCCAAGAAAGGAATGATGCGTGCTCACTCATTCTTTGTGAAATCCTGTGAGCTAAGGACAAATTTCTCACACTGGAGATGTCCATTACACTCCAGCTGCATCAAATATTCAGAGGCATAAGTAAGAAAAAAACGTACAAAAGCAAAAGCATGAAGATCTAAAGTAAGGGCGTGCAGGAAAAGGATAAATGTTGCAAATTGAAAAGAGGAAATGCTGATAGGGGAGCAATGGAGAGGCAAGCGGTGAGGGTGACAACAGAGAAAAAGCTAAAGGAAGGAACTGAGAATGTGGGAGACGAGGTGGAAGCAAAGTGGAGAGATAAAGTGTTTAATTATTCAGCAATACCCATGTTCTCTATTTATGGTCCTTTCAAGGCAGCCAGAAGAAGCTATATATAAACATACATACATGGGCTCAGGCAGCTCCCCTTAAATCCAGATCACTTAGGCAGGCAGGCAGGAAATGAGAGAGAGAGAGAAAGAAATGTGCCTACACAATGATAAGGTAAAACAACAAAGACAAAGGTTTAAAACTGATACGGATGAGCAGACAGAGGAGGGAGAGTAATGCCACATGAATTACACATATATATATAAAATGAGCAAGGGACAGAGTTAAGCTAAAAAGATCTTTCCACTGCAGCTACTCATCTCTCAGCGATCCTGTCGCAACTACTTTTACTTGAATGGGAATGTTTAACAAGAACGTCGTCCTGAGAAATGTTTTCTTTACTTGCGACAATATTCTATGTGCAAACGGTGTGGCAAAACGGAGCTCAGAGGAGCAGATGTGTATCATTTAACTACACAGGGTAATGGAAAGGTTGATAAAGCTGTTATCTCTCGCTCCCAGGCACACAGAAGTGCATGGAGACTGCAGCACATTACAGGCTGAATATCGCCAGCAAGATTAAACACATTGCTGACCATTAGAGTAACATGTAAGGACAAAAGAAAGCATGCATGGATAACCCCACCTCTCTAACCCAAACCTATTTCTGCAGAGGGATTAGGAGCCGTATTAGAGTCACGCTTTGAAAAAAGAAAAAAAAAGGAAAAAGAAAAATGCGCCTGATTAAATTTTCAGTAAGTTTAAATTAAATGTCAAAAATGCCAAGCTCTTAGTCGGTTCTTACCTTTTATTCACACTTCGCAAGCTAATTTAAATGTCAGTAAGGTGTAAGGTAACTGCAGAAACCCTCTGATTAAAATGTCAGCATACGCAAATGAATACAAATACAGTTTGGACTCAAAAAGTTATGTTTGATGAGAAATTTCATGAATAGTGCAAGGATATCTAGCATGAAAGAATACGCTCATAATGTTTTTTTTTTTTTAAGGTTTTCATATTTTTCAAACAAATGCTTGTAAGGTAGAACATTTCAACACGCTTTCTATGCACACAGAAAAATCAGTAGAACATTTTATTTTGTACTGAAACGGCCTACGGGGACTTGCAAAAGTACGCGTATCAATGTTTCAGTGTCCAACCACAAAGTTAACTTAACTTAAAATCTGAAGTGATGAACCAATTTAAAATAGTGTATAATTGTGCAGTGTAAGGAAACTGATAGATGGCTTTTTTAAGTTTTGTTCACTATTCTAGCCGCCCTCAACCATGTTTTTTTTCCAGCCTTTATAGCTCCGTGTTCTAAAGAAAAAACTACTATTATCTTCTATCACTACTATTTGCCCCACATCACGCTGACAAGAGCCAAAGATTGACACATGGGAACACTTCAGCTCCTGAACTCTCCAATGAAAGATATTCTAACATGTTCTTCCTTCTGATACAAGAGCTCAAAAAATTGATTCTGAGAGCGGCAAAGCAATTCCAGTTAACTATAAGCCACCAGACTGAGGGTCAATTTATCATTTCAGTGACCCACAGACTCACCTGCTGACAACACCCCGATCCTTTTCAGACGCTTCGGCTAGACGAGAGAACTGAACCGCACTGGAAAACTTTAAATAGTTGTTCAAGTGACTGGCTCCTTGTCTGAAGCCAGTTTATTCAACTTCAAAGAAGCTTTTCAACATCTTAAAAGATAAAAGTCATTCTTTTATGTCGTATTTTGTGCTTTTTAAGGTTACAAGACAGACTTTGCCTTAAAATACAGGTTTTTACAACAATCCAAGCTCCACATTCGGTATGCATACAGTAGGTTGAAGCCGTCACAGGGAGGTTTACTTTAAAGAAGTAAGCGTTTGTCCTTCAACGGTGTGTACTTGAACAGTGGAGAAGTTTCCAAATCATTTGGCAAGAAAAACTGGAACATGAAAGAGGAGCAGTGTTGGCTGGGACAGCCAAATTGGATGACAAGAACCACCCATACACCTTTCTAGGGTTTTCCAAAACAGCCACATCATCCACTACAACTAATCACCAGTCAAACCGGTTGGCTGCATCATACCTCCACCTGCAGAACAACCTAGAACATCACAATCATTTCAAGCCACACTACACAGATCAAGTCTTTTTTTATATAGTGTATGTAGTAAACACGATCCACTGTACAGGATTAATTACAACATACAGAGTTAGTTGCATTGCAGTACTACGGCACCAGACTCAGTTATGCATCAGTTGTGCTCAACGCTGGATTTGTAAGACATCTGTATTATTACTGTGCTGCAATCAAATCATCTCTAAACAGGCTTCTTTGCACCCATCCTAGTTGCTTACAAATCCTTTCAGTGCCTAGTCGAGTCATCGTGACCCTCAGTCACACGGCTAGTTTCACTATGCAGAAACAACATGTTTAGTTTTCTTGCACTTTTGTGAAATCCTCGTTTTGAAATTCTGATTTTCTTTACCCTTCTGTGTTTTTACAAACATTGTGCATGTTCTG
This sequence comes from Fundulus heteroclitus, assembly GCF_011125445.2. Classification (NCBI taxonomy): domain Eukaryota; kingdom Metazoa; phylum Chordata; class Actinopteri; order Cyprinodontiformes; family Fundulidae; genus Fundulus; species Fundulus heteroclitus. The sequence continues at coordinate 538,448 of NW_023396466.1, forward strand.
AAAAGCAAATATGCTTTAGGCCAATTGCTTTCAACTTGAAAATAACATCCACATTTTAGGGGATATCATTAGTGAACGTTATTGAACAAAATTTCCCTCAATTTTGTCTAATTAATCAAAGTGACCAGACATAAAAAGCTCATTGCTTACTATGAAATGCTATTCAGGAATATTGGCTATTTTCATTACACCAAATGAGAATGCGAGAAATTATTCAGCATTTCCAGCAGTCCTCCGGACAGTCCTATTTCTTTCCACTGACCCCTTCACATTGTGCAGCATTCAGTCACCCACTGGTGCGAATCAGACCATGGCTCTGAAACCCAACAGGAGACTAGATTAGCTAAAGGCAATCTGCGGCTGTGTAATGTGGGGGACTCACTGAATGTCAGCAAATAAATACACTTTCACCAAAATAAGAATATCAGCCATAAATAGGTACGCGTTGCTCCCTTGTTCTCCCCGTGTTTTGCTCTACTTCCTGTCCTTTGCAAACAGGCACGCGCGCGCGAGGGTGTCGGATATTATTTCTGGAAGCGTGTAGACAAATGTCTGACCCCTGTCTGACCTTACATCCCATCAGCTGTAAGAACAGCTCCTCTCCATCACTACCTGACCTTGACTCTCTGGTCTATTAACCACAGCCTCATGCGTTTACGCACGCCGCGCACACACACTCACAGGTGGCTGGCCTGTATCAGTGAGCCCTGTCTATTTAAAAGAACACGTTTTCTAACCGAAATGGGTCATGAAATGGACTGGTGTCACCTCCTGCGGTGAAGCAGCAAAAGGCTGCAAGACTGACGGGCTGCGGTGGGGGAGGAAAGAGGAACTTCAGGCAGAAGCATAGTCTTCAACAACTGTGAAAAACAGCTGAGCCCATTCGAAAGAAACATCGCTCGAACCTCATCTATGTCACAATTGCAGAGCAACATCAGCATGAGCTTCCCTTTTGCCTTAGAAGTGCGAATGGCAGGTTTTTGCAAAGAAATAGAAAGAGACGAGTGTAATAGGTTAAATCAGAGGAGGGGAATTTTCCTAAAAAAAAAGACCCCTTCTTTATTACATATGCTCCATTTCTGATAAATATGCTTTTATGTCTAGTGTTCTTTCCTGTACTCAGTTTCCTTCAGTCACATTTCTGCTTTTTATTCCAACAGAATGAATAAAAGATGGGAAAATGTAAGGGGAGAAAAAAAAGGTCTCTACGTCTGTTATTAAGAGCCTCTTACCTTGTACACCTGCCCGTAGGTGCCATTTCCCACCAGCTCAACCAGGTCAAAGATGCCAGAGGGATCCTGCAGATGCATAGGAAACACAGCAGAAGGATTACAATTTTGAAGATTCAGTCAAACAAACTAAGTGCTTGAGAAGGTTTTCTCTTTCAATTTGAAAAAAAACAGAAAAAAAAAAAAGAAAAAAAAAAAAAAAACATACAATGACTGTATGTTGGATACATTCATATCTGGAACAGGATCTGGCTCTACTCCTGACCCCCCAAACAATAGGATGTTTTTTTAGCCTATATGCACTGTCTAAATTTAGCCTAAGTAATTGTCACACTTGGTTCACCCAAACCAGTTTCGACTCCCATTCAGATTATGCATAGATAATCAAAACAAAAAATACCATATTATTCTGCTAGAACTAAATAAATCTCTTTCAGTCTTTTAGTCCAACTTAAAAACATGTCAACAACAGAATTGCCATTTCAAATCCTTGTTTTTTTTTATTATTAACAGCCAGAATTTGTTAGCATGTTAAACACAACAGTGTGTTAGATACCAGTTTGAGACAATAAATACTTTTCTCGACATTAAAAAAAAAATAGGTTTAGACTAGGACTGCACAATATATCGTACATAAACCTTCATCCCAATATCAGTGTGTGCAATATTCATATTGACATTGTTGGCTCATATATTGCAAGTGTTATGAGCTTGCATTATACATGCTAATGTAGTATTTAGCTTGTTGTACAGAGTCTTATGGCAGCAGAAAAAGTGCAGAAAGAGTCATTTTCAGTGTTGCATCACCATCACCACAAAATTTCCCATATATATATTGGCCATTGCAAGATCTTCTAATATCATGCAACCCTAGTTCTGTACTCCTAGTCCTTTCTGTTACCTTAAAGGCAACAGAAAGAAACAAAGTAACAAAGAAGCATCTCTCAGAGTCCCAAACATGCTGAAAAGCAATGGAAAATATCCGTTGTGTAGAATACGGCCTTTGCGTGTCACCATATCACCTCTTCTGTCCACATTTTAATAATTTCCTTCGTATCAGCTCAGCTTAGGTGGTTGGCTGGTTTTGTAATTGCTTTGACAAGAGAGCCCAACTCTGAGTTTGTCTGCTGGGTTTGTGTTTAGGGGGGAGAGCTAAAGTTACAGGTTTATCGTGTCATCCTAACCTGGAACAACTGTCTGAGCCTTACTAAGAATGCAGCCCACAGTCGATGCTCACCCTTTAATGGTTTTGGTTTCACTCAGCAGCAAGTCTTGCTCTACCCACTCTCCAAGTGTTCGCTGCTTCGAAATGCATCGCTGGGTTGATTCAGGCAAGCGTCCAGACTAGCTAATAATTCAAGCCCGCAGACGCTAGGTTGCCAACACCTTATTGGAAGAGCCTCGGACAGAGCATAAAACCCACTGACCCCTGCAAATTCACACACCTCCCCCTGCTTCTCCATCGCATGTTGCTACGGCATTCCAACAATGGCTGGCATTTACCCTCTTCTTCCTTCTCGCCTCCTTTGCTCTCACTTCACTCCTCTGGCTTCAGTTTTCCAACCAGCTGATGTCAATCCAAACCTCTCTCTTGCTCCGTCCTTTATCTACATAGCTCCCTTTCATTCCTGACAGAGTCCAGGACAAGTTCCTCCTGCCAACACTCTCCATTCCAGCAGTGAATATGTTTCAGAGGCCCAGAAACACACAGGACCCTTTAAAAGCTTCAAATCTCTTCTTTACCCTTGAATCCTTGGCACAACCCAAGACTTAAAGGAGGGATGTCGCCATGAACTTAAGACGTAAACAGCAAATATCGTTCTTAATAGCCATTTGTTACGTTTTTTCAGCATTATGCATGTATTACATGCATAATGCTTTACCTGAATAAAACTATGAAAACGCCACAAAAAAGATCATGCTTTTTTTTTTTAAAACAGGCGAGTCGATGTTTGAAGGCTTCATAGGTAAAGAAAGTACAAACCATTTCAAATGTGCCTGCTACAAATAATGATAAAGTGTTCAGTGACTGATATTCTTCTCAGTTTCAAGACCTTTCTAGGGGCCTTTTTTTTTGTAGCATCAGCACCAACCTCTCGTCTCCTGCACAACCATTAAATAGCACAACTACTTCTAAATCCTAAATTAGATGTGGTCCACAACCATACATTAATTTAACCCATATAATAGTGTCCTGTAATGTATTTGACTGGCATTTTCCATGTATGACGTCTTAGCCATTGAGCAAGTAAAAAAAGAGCACTGTTAACGTTTTTTTTTTTATTATTATTTGGGTGGAAGCGAGTATCTTCCATCGCAGTTTCTATGGTGTTGGAAGAAGGGATGGTTTCGTCCTCCATACCCTATCAGAATCATCTACAGTTAGCCACTTGCAGAGAGATTTGCAGAGTCTCAATCCAATATCATCAGTTTCTACAGTGTAAGCCACGGACAATGGTCAATAAAGTACAAAGACACATCTGTTAGGGGCCTAAACTGCAGGCTTTTAGCTTGACTGGGCAGCTGTGAGGTTAAAAATGCAATCTTTTTACATTGAACACACCACAAATGAGAACTAACAGAACATAGGAACCCAAGCGCTCTTCGGTTTGGACGTCATTTCTGAGTGAAGGAATAAACTCAAAGTGAGTGATTTTGAGTGTAAACAATTAAATCAGACCATTTTCATGTAAAATATGCCACATTCTTAGTATAACACACTGATGCATTCATAGTAGGCACACACTATATAGTTACCTCCTGACGTCACCCAAAACATTTGCAATAGCAGACTATAAGCAAACCTTGAGCGCAGCCATTATTAACTGAACCAGAAGCCCGGAAGTGACGAATGAACTGGACCAAGGAGAGTCTAAACACACCTTGTCAGTCAGTTGGCATTTTTCACAAGCGTTAATTTCACAAAGTCAGTAAATTCGGTGTACAAAATGGCAGAAATGTCTTCAAGTGACATCCAAGCAGCTCAGTGTATCAACCTCGGTGTCACAGAAAACAGTTCGATGAGAAGACTCCTTCCCGCAGAGCAGTTCATTGTTCGAAAACAGGGAGTATTGCTTCAGATTTATTGCGTGTTTGTGTTCCGGGTCCTGATAACGTCACCTCTGCCTTACTCACCAATAATTACTAACTGCTCACAGGAGAAAATCTAGAAAGGAGTATTTTGAACCCTGGTAATTATATTTTTAAAGGAAAACTCCAAATTCATCTGACATGCTCTTGGAGTTAGCTTGGTGAACTCAAGCGTCTTAATTTAAAATGCCCATTTTCACTGATGGTATTAACTGCAGCCTGTTCAGTACCATCTCAGGTTTTCAGTGGGGCAATCCTGCTTCATTTTGTGAATCTTGTTCGTGGCCAGTTGTGTGCTTTAGCCTTCGTTGGCACTTCCTTTATCTGAACAACTCCATTTCAAAGCATCCAAACGGACAGATGTTTTCCTGGAGGCAGGAAAACATTCAGTCACCCGAACATATCACACAATTGTTTACAACTGCATTTTGAATAAATGCAAACCCGAATAGAGAACGTTACATAATACTCTCAAGAACAACTCCATTGGCGATAGGAAAAGCCTACTTTAGCCTTTTTTTAATGTTGTCCCATGTCTCTCTTTTATTCAGTTCTTTTTTTTTTTGCTTCCTTTTTTAAGCTCACATTCATGGCTTGTCAGCTGGCGTAACAAGCAGCTCTCTGTGTGCTTCCACAAAGAGGAAACAGCCGAATTATTATGACCGAGGGGGGAAATTGTGTTTTCAAACAGCATTTTTGAATACTAAAGAAAAGCATACCTTCATATCTACACAGCAGGTTGAAGATGTCAGCCTGTTTTAACTTTCCTGAGAGCATCTTTGCACTTTTGTTCCATCTCCTCTGACTCCGGATTTCTTCCTTCCTCTGTCCGATCCTCCCTCCTGCCCTGTCTCTGCATGTTTGTCTCTGTGGGTCTCAGCAGACCTGTCAACCTGTCAGCTGTGTCTGAACACAGAGCCTTGTGCATTTTCCCTCTCTTCTTCCTTTTCCTGTTCTTTCACACACACACCCCACCCCCACCTTGTTGTTGTGTGCTATAAACACCGACCCCCATGCACCTTTTCCCCCCCTGACACAGACACACACTCTCTCACTCTATGTCTCAAGCACATCCTCTCGCCGTCTCACCCGTTCACACTTTCAAAACCAGGAACCTGCACACATTTTCATGCACTGTGCTAAAAACACACTCCTACACAAAAGGGTGAACGTGGCGGTGCTGGTGGGGGTCCATCGTTCTGACGAGAACGAGTGGGCACGACTCGTAAAGTCGGTCAAGGAGCGTTGGCTGAAACCAAGCTTCGGCAATCTGTCTTGCGAGCAGGGCTTTATCTGATACAGATTGACTGCGTTTCTCTCCCCTCACTTCCTTTGCCTCTCCGCAAGCCTGTCTGTGAGTTTGCATGTAGATTTGGCAGCTGTGTGAATCAGCTCTCAAAGCTGCATGCAAATTTTTGACAGGAATTCCCAGGACACCTCAGATGCACATTTCTTTTCTGTTGATATACACAAAAAAAATGTCGGACTGAGTCAGAATAAAGCAAAAATTAAATTAAAAAAAGAGAAGGAAAGAATATTGCCAAGAATCTGCTGTAAATTTATGTATGTATGTATGTATGTATGTATGTATGTATGTATGTATGTATGTATGTATGTATGTATGTATGTAGGAGCCACATTGACACATGATGCACACCTACAGGTCCTCTCCTGAATGCGCAGAATGAGAAACAGCATTTTTGCTGCTCCACTTCATATATGTCCTAAGGCTCGCTGGTGAAAATATAGCACAGTATCATTCATATTTTATAGGCCGCTTTCCGGAATGAGCTCTGAGCACGTGCCAGCCTTTGTTAGTGTATGTTCAGCTCCCTTATTTAAAGTTGCCTATGACTGCAACATTTACACCCCCTTCCTCTTTTTTTTTTTTTTGTGTGTTTGTCTCCCCGTCGATTGTCTGCAGGGGTCACATGACTGCCACATGAACCCACCGGCGGCCAATGAATCATAGTGTGTCGGCTGCTGAAAACCGGTTAGACCTTAAATTCACAGTTGTTTGTAAATACGGGCTGAAGGCGGAAGACATAATAAGCAACAAACGGGGACGTAATGTGGGGATACTGAGTCAATTTTGTTTCACTTGTAAACTCGAATTCACCAAACCTACAACAGAGTAAAACTTCCCCTGTTTTGCTATAAAGCCTCTGTTGCAACATTCAACAAATGCTGCATGATTAATTTTACTATAATAAAGACACATTTTATTACACAGAGTTCTGACAGATAACATACCAAGAGAGTTTCACTTTCTTTCAAATAAGAACTATATCTTGCAAATGCCTACATATTTTGCTGAACTTAAGGGCTCTTGAAGACAATTTATTTCCTATCCTATTTCCTACAATTTATTTCCTATCAGGACTTTTCTGCACACAAACATTTCAACTACGGAAAACAAGTCCAGTTGCTTTGTATTTTACTTTTTTTTCTTATTTTTTTTTTTTATTTATTTTTTTTACTTGTTTTTAGAATGACCATGACCTGAATGTCTGAGAATCTTCACCAGCACAAGAGATGTGTTTTAAAACATTTAGGAGCTTCTGCAAAAGAAAGTGGGGCTGTTCTTTTTACAGTGCCCCATCAGGAACAGCCTCAGCAAAAGAGAAAACGGAAACCCGAAGGCATTGATCATCCTGGATTTGGAATTGTTGGCATTATTTTGTAAATCTCACTGTGGAAGGTAATTGTCTAATAGCTAACAACTTATACAAAGAATGCCATTAATAAAACTAGAAAAAAATAACATAATAACAACAATATAATTGTAACGATATCCGTCTTATAATAATAGCAGCCATCACCACAACAAATGGTAATTTTATGCTGATGATACAGTAATGTATGTTGCAGCATGCCATCCACTTAGTTGAAACTGGCTTCTATTACAGTAGAATCTAATTGTGTTTTTTACACCACCTGCTTAACACTGAGAAGGTCCCCCTTGATCCAGTTCTGTCTGAGGACAACAGTCACAGGGCTGCCTAGTAGTTACAGACAACAATGTTCACAACATATACTTTGAGTCTTGCAAGCATTGCAACAGAAGCCTTGAAAATGGCATTTTATTTATATTAACTTTTCCCCTAGACGTTTACTTGGGTTAAGTTTGAAGACCAAGTCACCCCTGCAATTCTTTATACCGTCACCTGGTAATCACACTTTCAAAAAAGATGATGTTACACCAGCTAAGCACTTTCTCCATGAAACTCAAATGATTAATATCCCCTCGCTAACAAAAACGATACATTTGGCTGTTTGGAAATATTTTTTACAATTGCAGGCACCCATAGTGTGGACACTTAATAGGAGCTGAGCCATCAACACAAACCCATTTATACACAAATGCTCACCCACCCGCACACGCATGCATTGACAAGTAAATAACCCAAATGGGTGAAGGGCATACAAACACAGGTTACAATTACGGCAATGTGGCCAGCCTACTTTGATGCTGGGTAAAGTCTGGACTTCAAGCCAAACATGCAATTAGGATGCCCTCTTGAGATCTCTTTTTTTGCAAAGCAAAAACTGCCCTGGAACATGGAGGCAACCAGCTTCTTTACAGGATAACCCTGAAATGTGGCGACAGGAACCGTGAAAAAAAATTAATAAAAGAAAGAATAGGTGCTGATAAGCCATCTTTGTAGTTAGGGTAAAGCTGTCACAATCTGTTGGACGTTGAGTTTTGTTTATTGATTTGGTTGTAAGTGTTATCTTACTGTATCTGAGTGAAATCTTTTGTTTCGCATTCCTGGTTATCTTTGCGTAAATGTTCCATTTGTCATTGTTTTAACTCACTCGTCTTTCCCCGTTTCTAGCTTGACTGTTCTTTTCCTGTGTTCCCCTGTAGTATTTACTTGTCATGCTCCCCCTGATGTCCCATCTTATGTTCCCTCCCAACTGCCAGGCATCAGCTAATTAGACTCAGCCGATCCTTGCCCCGGTAATCACCCTCCAGCTGCATTTATACTCCTTCGTTGGCTCCTTAATTGTCGGATTCCCTTGTTTTGATGTATGCGCGTCCTCCTTTTTGCTTCCTTTTGTAAGTTTTGCCATGAAATAACTTCTTATTTCTGCCTCTTGCCTGCGTTCTTGCCTGGCTCCATCACTACAACCACACCTCCATGAATGTTTGGATTGTTTTTTTTACCACACCGCCATAGTGTCAAAACTACAGCTGGTAAGCTACAAATCCTTGTAAAGAAGCAGAATGTAGGCTACCAAAGCAGACTCAAATATATATTCTGGGCTATTAATGTATATTAATACAGTGTATTAATAATGTATATCAACTGACTTCATTTAAAAGCTTCATATATATGTGAGACTTATGGATGGATGGAAACTGTATAGTATTCTGAACTATTCTGCCCTTGAAAACAAATGGTAAATAATTAATGGTACAATACGATATTTTTAAGGACTGTAATAATTAGTATGTATATTTTGTTATTTTAGTGATGGCAGGAAATACTTTTCTGTCCTAAATAAAAGTAAAATTGTAGCACTATGAATTTTTGTTTCATGTTTTTCTGTAATTTTTACTCAAGTTTCTCATACTGTGAGAATCTCTTAACAGCCCGTCCCTAGTATGTGCTTCTACGCTAAGCAGAAAGAAAGCAGTGTAGTACAGTTCCTTTCTGTAGAAAAAAAAAAATACATTTCAGAAAATGAGGTGGATTGAATTAGAAACCCTAAGAGGATGATAGGAGTCGTGCTGGGTCCTGGTACGCCTCATATAAAACCACTTCCACTTGACAAGAAGATGCAGTTGTAGCCTAATTCCCTGTAGACCTCATCCAGACATGTCTCTTACATTACCGGGAGTCAACTCTTAATCACAGATTTACAGCAGGTTGATGACAACTCATGATGCAGGATTTTTTTTTCCCTTGCAATGCTAAACAACCCATACTCTGTTCATAACGTGTATCCGTCTCAGCCAGCTTGTCATCTCGCACCTCTCCCTGTGCTATCCATTCATCCCTCTCCTCCTCCAACTACTCTTCTCAATCTTTGAGTTTCTCCTTCTGTCACTTCTATCCATCTTCTTGTACATTTCTTCACTGCATTGTATTATTTAACTCACTCCCGCTATAGCCTTGTCTTTGAAGCATCCTATTGGTTAACAGCCGTTTTGTTCATGCCATTTTCAAGTCGCTTTAAATCACAATGTGTGGCTGAATATTGATGTCATTTCTCTAAGCATGAACTATATATATATATATTTTATGACAAAAATAATTGCTAATTAATAATGTCCAACAACACAGTTGCACATTTTACACTTGCAACGCAACTCCATCACAGACTTCAGAGGGGGAAAAAAAACTAGGTCAGCTAGAAGCAGGAAGGCAGTGTGGGAGGGAGGGTGGGAAGAGAGAGGGGCATTTCTCAGCGACAAACTGCCATACAGTATATAGACTATTCATGAATAAGCTCTGTGTAAGCTTTGGGCACTGCTGTGGTCCCGTTACTATGGCGTCTGTGGTTAGGGGCCAAGGAATGTGGCCTTACTGGGCAACAAAGAGAGGGTAGGGAGAGGCTCTAAAGAGGGGTCCTTGCCTTGGACTACTTTAGTCACTGGTCACATCAACACCTTTACCCTGAGACCAGGTTTCAACCATTTGTTTCTCTACGCTAGGGCTGCGCAATATGGCTGAAAAATGTATCACTATATAAGCCTTTCATATCAGTCGATCTCGATAATTATTGAGTAGTGTTTTGTTTTCCTATTTGAAACAAGGACCAGAGGGGAAAAAGCCCAAATGTAAACTGTAACCCTAACCCCATTTAAATGTAAACTTTAATCTTTAAAATAGGTCAACCCTACCATCAACCTTGCTTAGTTTGCCCCGGAGAGGTCGAGAGGCAAATTAATTATTCTGCCTACATTACCCAGAATACCACGTGGTTGTGGATCAGAGTTCTGTGAATTTATTGAAATTTTCGTCTGACATATTTTCTATCAATATTGATCAGGTACCTATCATAATATATATACTGTATATACATTGATTTATTGCCGAGGCGTACTCTACGCCTAATCTTTTTCATTCACTTCATTTCTGCATCCTTCCCTTACCTGGCAGTGCCTCCCAAAACTGTCCCCACCTCTTGAACTTTTTATCATTTGGTCACGTTACAACCACAAACAGCGGTTAATTTTAGTGGGATTTTCTGTCACTGACCAACATACAGGAGTGCATGACTGAGAAGTGAAAGGAAACTGTTACATGGTTATCGGTTATACAAAAAAAATGTGTTCCTAATTTATTTCAGGAGTCACCTTATCAGTAAATAGAGCACATTTTAATTTACTATAAATCTAGCTGCTCCCTGAAGGCCTTACAGGTTCTTGGAGAACATTAGTGAACAAACAGCATTATCAGATGTGATCAAAATGTAACTTTCTGGCCTATATGCAAATTTGTATGTAGATAGCAGAAAAATAGTATCAACCCGCCATTTCCATGGCGAAACATGGTGGCGCTCATGCTGTGGGGTTGTTAAAGGACAGGTGGTCAGAGCAGAGGGAAAAGGTATTTGGAGCTAAAACAAAGGGACAATACTTGTTGGAGGCCATAAAAGACCTCTTTACTCTGTTAACCCTAAATAAATTTAAAAAACATTAACTTTAAAAATCACTTCTCTCCTGAAGTAGTGTAATAAGTAATTAGAGTCCAACAGCGAGCAGTTATTTTCTACGTTTAGCTGTGACTGGAGTGAAAGGTGGATACTACAAATTAGTGACTAAGGAGGGACGATAGAAATGCTTAAAACACACTTTTAAGAATTTTATGTGGAAATCTCTGAGAAGGACGGCTTACATGATTTCTCTTACACTTTAAAATCATTCCATATTTTCTGCATGTCTGCTGATAAGATCCACTGAAGCGAGGAGTGTGAATACTTTTGCAAGGCCATCTCAATCTACCTTTATCCTCACCTGCTTTTGCTTTCATCTCAGATCTCTCACCTGAGTCCCTGCGCAGCGGATTACTCCACTGCCAGTTTGCGTGTGTGTGTGTGTGTGTGTGTTTGTGTGTGCGCACGCCTGTGTGTCTTGAGTGTTGTGAACTTCCTGCTGGTTTACCATCTGTTGCTCCTGTCAGCTGACGAGATGAGCCAGTGCTTAGGACGCCTCTGACCTAACCACGCTTGTGTCCTAATACATAAAAACCACTGTCTGTAAAAACAGAACAAAAAAGAAGAAAAACTGTGTGTCGACTTTGCGTCTATTGGCTGTCATTGTGAGTCACGGTAAATGGGTTGGGGCATGGCCTTTCCAGCTCAGACGAAACCCGCTGCATCTATGGCAGGTGCTGCTGGGGTTTCATCATGTGAGACAGCAGCAAACGTTGCAGAGACAGAGGGAGAGAGAGAGAGAGCTAGCAAAGATCATGAACAAAGAAAAAAGTGCAGAGGATGCAAAACATGAAAAAAAAAAAAAAAAAACACTCCTCGCTCCACTGTGCTTCCTGCCAAGTTTTGTTTCTTCCAAATTTTGGAGTGTGTTTGGTGGAGGGATGTCAAGCACACGCGCTTGCAGCACAACGCTCCATCATAAACACCACAACCAGAGCAATAATCACAATCCAGAACCCCCACCCTCTCTGCGTCAGACACAGCTGACCTACTTCCTGTCTAGCCGGCGCAGCGGTTGACTCCACAGTCCTCTTGGTTTCTGTGTTGTTATCTGCTGTGGGGAGATCCTGTAGTCTATAGTAGGGACTGGGATGTTGGGAATTTATCTGAAATTACCTAAAATATTTTATCTCCACCCCCCCCCCCATGAGATTTGTAAATAAACACGCACAAAAACAAAAAGACCAGTTGCACACAACTAGCAAAACATATTAACTTGGCAATCCAACAACTACAACAAAAAATATACTGCTGGGTTGTTCCTTTAACCAAAGGGTCTGCAACCTGTGGATGCGGAGCCAAGATCTTTGGTCCGTCAACAAAACATGATGACATGAAAAGTATTATTTTGAAATATAGATATAATAATAACAGCAGGTTTTATATTTGCTTAAAAAAAAGCTTATTTCCTTGTCATTAGGTGGGAATTCATGTGCTTTTTCTAAACTTAATTTCCCACAAATATAAACTTCCCATAAATATTGATATATCGCTCCTCGTTTTTGCAAAGACTTCTTTTTTCTAAACCGAAAAAATAAGACATGAAATTGTGGTTCTTTAAAAATGACAACACATTTCCCATTATAGGTGTTTATAAGAAAATTAGTAAATTGTATTTTACTTATTTTTACAAAAAGGTCATGTAACATTAGTGGCTCTAGACAAGTTTTACTCGGCTGGACTGAGGGAGCCCTTATCGGTTTCCACAGGCAGTCATCTTGAACTAAACCATGACCTGACTGAACCTCTTTCACAGCATGAAAGAAGAAATGCTAAGATTATGAAAGTATGACATATAATACTGTTAAAGTCAGTGGGTCATGTTAAGGACTTTAGTCACATGAGAAAACAAGTTTGTTCCCTTATACCTTGAGGTTTTTACCCACAAATTAACTAGCGCAAGCTAGTGCTAGCTATGTGCAAGCTTCTCACTGTGAAGAGAGAATATGTCATAATGTAGAATTTAGGTTTCCTTGAAATTATGCCACAACATTATTATTCAAATATTTTGCATATCTTAGATTTACATAGGTATAGCGATTTAGATAATTAATCTTTGAAATAGGCCATAAACCAAAGATACACTCAAGAAGCACAAAATAGTTTTACACATTCTTTTGTTATCTAAAATCAATTATTTACCAATAAAAGTGTTTTTTTCCCATTATACTGTTGAAGATTTTCTCTGGTAATTTATAATGCAGAATTAAACTAAAACCCATTCATTTTAGCTCTCATTACTTCTTTAGTAATCAAGATCATGGTTAATTCTCACCTACCCGCTTTTTCTGTGAATATCCTTATTGCTTATGCACCTTGTTTTCCTCCACACTTTTCCTTCCTCTCAATTTCCCCCACTAACAGCTTTTTTTCCACTAACAGATTTTTCAGACAATGACCTACTTAATTGACTCTACTTGTGAGGGGGGGGGGGGGGGGGGGTGTCGATGACTCTCTGCTGGACAGCTATAAAGAAGGTAGCCTTCCTCATGATTGTGTAGATTACTGGTGCCTACCTAATTTTGCCATTCTAACTCATTTTATGGGTTGAAAATCCTGTGGGCTGAATCTGTCCATTTCTCACCAAGAACTTGATAAGCAAACTAATCCAAAATGGGGTTCTTTATGACCCAATTCTTTACTTATTTGATTGTAAATTACTATCAAATAGATAAACATTCACACAAATGCAAATGAATACAGGTTTAACAATATTCTGTAATAGAATATCTTTGAGGTGTTTTTCTAAATTTGACCAAAAGGTTCAGAGAAACATTTAAGCCCCGTTCACACTGAACTTTGCTTTCACCCACTGTGCAGAAGCAGGCAAAACATGCCTTGAAGATTATTTGATTAACCGAATGAAAAGATAAATGGACGATAGTCATAGGTGCATATCTTGTAAAATAATCATCTAACTGTTAGCGTCTGTGCATGCATGTCCTTGGAGCTGCCCTCCCAAGACAACCAAGAGAGCCAACCTAGCATTATGCCTTTAAAAGAACCAGACATGCATGCAGTGACTCCCAATGCATGGACACTTCCCCCCTTTTACATCTTCCATCTCTCATGTCCTCCATCTTTCTCAGTGAACCCTTTTTTTTCGGTCTGCCTTTGCAAAGATGTAAACCACCGTTTCTTTATACAAACACAGGATTCACCTCTCTTCTAAACATAGCTCTTATTATTTACTAGCCAGGCAGAGAGGTAAAGCGACCGACAGAAAGATTGGGAAGGCTATCGAATCCAGCACAGGCGAGACTTGGTGAAATAAACAGGAAGCAAAACTACTAGAATAAAAAGGGGGGAAAAAAAGTGTGCAGGTGTGTGGACAGATAGGCTGTTCTAAAAAAAGAAAGAAAGATGAGGAGACAGGCATATTCAGTTTCTGTTAATGGAATAAAAATGGCCATGCAGGCCCAACCGAGCTCATAGAAAACCAGGTTACTGCATGCAGACACACAGCAACTGCACTGTGAGAGAAAGCAGGAGAGATGTGGTTTTGTTTCTCAGAGCTCCTGTATGCTGCATCCTTTCCGTCTGCTTACTTGCACAGACACTTTAGAGGGAGGTGCAAAAGGAACACACACACCAACTCAGAGGAAGGAGGCATTTTTTAACATTCACACATGGACAGCTGTAAGGTTAGGACAACCACAGGTAGACTGGGACTCTCCAGCAAGAGATCATCTACTGAGAAACTGCATTGAAATGGCAATATAAAAAATCAAGCTAGATTTATTTTCCAAAAGTCTTTGGAGAAGCAGCAGGGAGTGGCAGAAATAGTTGACATGTCTCCAAACATCCAGGGCAGGTGGACATCTAACGCACAAAAATCCAGCTCAGCAAAAATCACAGCTTAAAGCATCTTAAATCCTGTTTGCAACCTCAAAGACGAGGTGTCAAACCAGATGTCCTGTTCGTTAAGGCCCATGTCTAAAATGATCTCTATAATACGTGAGGCTGGCAGCAAAGCAATACACACACACGCCTCTGGCGGCCGATCCGCTCTGCTCTCCTGCCGCTTGTTATCGTTGAGGCTGCACGGTCAGGTGCGCCTATTTCTCTAATGCTTTCAGAGAGAATGGTGCGGGGTATCGTCTCACCTTCAACGCCGACAGGTCGATTTCAAACTCACTCCGAGCGGGAGAGTCACACGCCATGATCGGGAGCACAAAAAAAAGCCACTCTTTAGTTTGTCAGATATCCAGCAACGGTCCCTGCCGTCACGACCGACCGTGTGGTCCCCCTCCTCTGGGCTCCCCTCCTCTCCTCTTCTTTCAGCGTTGGGTCGCAGAATAACACCAGCGCCTCTGTGTCCGGGAGCGCACGGCTAGAGCGCAAAGGCGCGGAGGACGGAGAACGGCTCCATGTTTGCTGGGATGGAAAGTGCGGTGCAGTGAGGAAGGTGAAGCGCTGCGGAGGATGGATCGCTGCCGTTGGTGCTGCTGCTGCTGCTGCCTGCTGCTGCTGTGACAGCCAGGCGGTTAATATGCGAGGGGAGGGTGGACGGGAGCCGAGCGCACTGCCTCCCCACTGGAAACCACGCCTGTTACCGGGCGGGGTTTGGCTGCCGAGGCAGAAGGAAAGCGCTTTCAAACTTTTTTTTATTTCCCTTCTCATTTCATCCAAGCCTTCTGTTTGAAAACATTTCCTCTTGTATTCGTGACAACTGTGTCGCGTTGTTTTCTGCGGCGGTTCCTACTGTCACACCAGCTTGTATGGAAAGCCGAAAGGGTAAAAAATAAATAAATAAATAAATAAATAAATGCAGGCCTTTCCTTAGGCCAAGTCCCTGCCTGGCTTCCCAACTACCCAAGTACTTATTCTACAAAAATAATGGAGTAAATGACCCCCTAAGGCTTGGATCCCTCCTAAAAAAGGAGACACGCTGACACAATGGTCACAAAAATCAGCACAAGTCACACAAACTAAAGAGGAAAAGGCTGCAAGGTATAAAAGTGTATGGTTGATGTGAACATTTTCCCAGGTGTAGAAATCCAGCACAGAAACTCTAACTATCCACATATTCCTGGCACACATTTCTATCTGTACCCTCTCTAACTCAGAAGGAGGGTTTGTTATACATTTGGCTGGGTGAACATGACCGTAAATCTTTTTTTTTTTTTTTTTTTTTAACAGCTGAGCTAGAAAACAATCACTGGGATGCTTTTTCTTCAAATGGTACCAGCAGAAAGACTGACACCAGCTTGGGTTTGCATGTTGCTGTGAGTTCCCAGCAGCCTCCACCTGAATTGGCAGACTTTATAAATTTGCCAGGGTACAGGGGGTGATCAGATTCTTTCGCAAACTTTTCCTTTCAGAAGCTTCTGATAAAATAATTCAAAGCTAAGGATGAGCACAAGTATGATATATCCAAAGATGATCAAGTTAAAAATGTCCTAAAAATCACTTTACAGACCATTGGGAAATTTCTAAAAGAAACCTTTAAGAAATAAATGCACAGCAGGAAGATAATATGATCTTTATGCAGCACAATCTACCAATTCATCATCCAAGCTTAACTGCTGGGTCCGACTTAGAAAAAAAAAAATCACCTACACTTTTCTTCACCTGACTAAATTAAATGAAATGTATGTCGTCTTTTCTTGAACCCAAGCAGGTTCATTCCACTTGTTCAGTCTGCGCAATCAAAGCACACAGAAATAGTCCTACATCAGTCGACGCTGTATGATCTCAAAGCCACAACGCAAAAAAAAAAGCATGTCTACTCTGATATTGGCAATTTTAGGAATTTGCAATTATCTTCCTCACAGAGAAGGAAGCTAAGCTTGTTATTGACCTGCCACTCAGTCACCAAGCAGGATCTGCACCTTCAGACCTTTTTCTGTTCCTGCTTGGCTTCTTCTGAACAACATTTCCCTTTTGTGTTTGTGACTGGTTTGTCGCCTGTTGGGGTCAAGGACAATAACATCTACAATTTTATAGCCATGGAAATAAGCTTTGTAGAAACCTGTTCTGTGTTTTGGTTTTATGACTTAGTAAGAGAGAAAAAACCCCACACCCAGTCATATCCGTGTCAGTGCGCTGTGAAATTCCCTGTATGTACAGTCCTAAAGGCGTTTGATTTCCGGTTTAACGTCTTCTTCCTGAATTTCTGTTGCTTCATGGTTCTAAGAAAATATCTAAATCATTTCTTTTAATCATTGTTTACAACTTTTAATTGATCTTTATTTAAACTCGTTTTGATGCTGTGCTTACAACAATTATTAGAGTAAAAAGAATGTTCAGTGATTTCCATAATATATCTCTTGGATTTTACAGATCGTGTCACATTACAACCAAAAACCTCACTAAATTTGGGTTTTACATGTCAATCCAACACAAAGTAGTTAGTATTTTGAAGCACAAAGAAAGAGATTCATGTTTCATAAAACGTTTCACTTCTAAAATTCTAAAAGGTGTGGCCCAGTTATGTTCTCACCTTCCTGTTCTCTCATAACTTTCAAGAAATTTGATGTTTGGTGTACACATATATGTATATACACATACATATATATATATACATATATATACATATATATATATATATATATATACATATATACATATATATACATATATATATATATATATATATATATATATATATATATATATATATATATATATATATATATATATATATATACACACACACACACACACACACACACACACACACACACCAATATATACAATACCTACCCATATATTACTGATCCACAAATGTACTAAGACATGGTTTTTATATATATATAAAGGTACATTCGGGAAAATGTAAGAACTACTGTGGAAGTTGGGCTCATTCAGTTATTTATCTTATCTCTAATTACAGACAGCATCACACTAAATGACATACTGCTAACCTAAGAATTTACAATGATCCTCCTCTGAGAAGGTATTTGAGCTTTACCAGACTTGCGGGTCACTGGTTGGGATCTTGTTTTTTTTAGTCATAAGCACCTTCAAACATTTACTCTTCCTTCCCAGCTTCAGTTTCATAACATTATTCTTCCGTGTTTTGGACTGTCGCCCTTTTCTTTAATGTTATTCAGTCATTTAATAAATTAAAACTAAATGCACAGACTGCAAATGTTGAGTGAAACGTATTTACAGTCTCTTGCTTAGTGCACCTTAATCACATTTGATTATATAATAACCACAAACGTCACTGTATTTTCTTGGGATCGCATATCTGTTAGTCCCACATCGAGTAGTGCATCAATGTGAAGCGGAGCACATGGAGGATGGTTTTTAAAATGTTTTTTAGGTTAATATCTGACAAGTTTAGTGTACACTTGTATTTACCCACCTTTACTCTGACCGGTCCGAAAAAAAAGAAAGGAAAAAATAACAGTGCCACCAACAGCCCTCAGAAGTTACCCACAGTAATTATTAAATAGAGTCCAACCTGTGTGTAATTTAGTCTCAGTGTAAATCCAGTCAAGGCTTCAGGGGTTTGCTAGAGAGACATTCAAGTCAGGGAGGGAGTGGAGAAATTTGCAACAGAGTTAGGTTACGTAACAATTTCCCAGGCTATGAACCTTTCAGTGATCATTTTCAGCCCCGTAATCTTACAATGGTAAGAGTATGATGTGCCCAAAAAACCTGCCATGTCTTCCATTAGCAAAACATAGTTTATTCAATTGTACTACATGTATATTTATTTCATACTTAAAATGAGTCAGTGTACTTGAAGTTTATTTTTGTATAAACTATACTTCATCTACCTAACAACAGTAGAGTGAAGTATACTTGACATATTCTGAAAACTATAAATAGTCTAAGACAGTAATAATAAGATTTAAGCATATACTTACACTTAAGTATACATAATAAAATTAACTTCAAGTATACCACTTTTTCCTAAGGCCCACATAACACTGACAAGAAATAGCCAACATGCCCATGGTAACTTTGGAGGAGCTGTAGAGAGGAGCTCAGTTGGAGAATCCTCTGATAGGGCAACTACAAGTCGTGTACACCACAGATTTGTCTGTTATAAAAGAGTGGCAGGAAGATGTCATTGTTCAAATAATAACAGAATTTGTAACTTTTTCAGTTTGCCACAGGCCACAGCAAACATGGAAAAATGTGCACAAGTTCAAACATCCCAACTCTAATGGTGAACATAGCGGTGGCAGCATCTTGCTGTGGGGATGTTTTTCTTCAGCAGAAGCTGTAAACCTGGTCAGATGTGAGAGGAAGAAGTATGCATCTTTATTCAGGGTTTAGAGGGTGAAAAAGAGTTGAAACTAGGGCTTAATTTCATCTTCCTGGAAGACTAAGAGTTATAATACAGAAATGTAGATCAACAAAAATGTTAGAAAGGCCTTAATAAAAATCAGAGCAACAGTCAAATGGTAAGCTTTTAAAATATTGTTTAACGAACTGGCAATTACATTCTTTTACTGAAAACCATTTGTCAATTTTCTTCCACTGATGCTTACGGTAATAACATTGAAACCTTCAGGCAAGATGACGAGTTTGAAGGGATTATGGATAAAGATCTAACCACACCTGACTTCATGCAGTCCTTGCTCCCCGATTCTTGTCCTGACTTGAGAATTTGTTGAACCTGCTCTTCGATGACAGACAAGCAAGTCTGGATAATAAAGTCACCAGGGGTTGAGAACATTACTACACAACACATAAGCACCGCTTAGTAAGGAAACAAACAATTTAGTTTGGTCGGTCTTCCAGAACAACCTGGACGAACGTCTGTTCTCAGCCAACAGACACCTTTCCTTTATGTCACAACCAAGAACAATAACTTACAATGCAAACAGGCCTCGGGGGGATTAGGGATTTTCAAATGAATTCAAAATCTTCTTTCCAGTGAAGAGAGCTGAACTAATCCAGCATTGCCTGTGCTATATTCATCACACATTAAGCATATCTAGGCCTTTATATGTCAGGATCTTACATGAAATTCTGCAGAAACTCACTTCAGGGTCCCTCATCAGTTATTTCAACAAGTTATTGGCACTTTGATTCATGCTTTTCCCTGTAAAAACTCTGCACAGGTAGAAAAAAAATGGAAATTAGTTTTCCTTTGACCCTACCACTAGTCTGTCCCGCATTGTTTCTTTAACACTTTAATTATTAAAATGTTACACTAAGTATGATCAATTTAACCAAACAGCACTGTGGACCTTTCAGCATAAACCATTCAAGCTTCTGATCCAGTCTTAAAAGGAGGTCAAACATTAAAACGCTCAAGTCGGCGAGTAAAAATGACATTTTTATTGTGAACATAATCACAACAATAGACTCTGTTGGGTGCAAAGATCATGACGTTAAAATGCATAATTTCCTTTGGGGGAGGGGGTGGGGCAAAAGCCCAATACATCATCATTCTTGTTAGCCATATACTGTTTTAAATTGAAGGGTGAAAAACAACTTCATATTGTACAAAGAGCAAAGAGTTAGACAGCTGAACGACAGTGAAAGTTAAATTACAAATAAACAACCATCAATATAACCACAATATTAATAAAAACAAAAGTGTTAAAGGCTTCATAATTCATAAATAATGCACTGACAAACACGGCAAGGGTGAACCGCGTAGAAACATACAAGCCTAATATTTCCGAGCAAATTCTTCTAAATGAACATCTCTTGGTCCCGTTTGAGAAGAAGGGATTTATTCACAAGATCCCGTGAAATGTCCCGCACCCTGCTGCTTTCAAACCAAGCCGGTTGATTCAAACGCTGGGTGTGACAAAAACAGCGTTAAGGTGCGGCATCCCAAGAAAAAAAATGGGTCAGTTTAGGATTTTCTTTTCTTTTTTCATAGCTGATAGCTCTGTCCGTCTCTCATTTCTCTCCCACATCAAAGATCTTCAGTCAAACAACTCCTGCGGTCCTATATTTAGAATAAGCCACGACTCGCTTCGAGATGCCGCGCTCTAGTTTCACATTTAGGGGGAAGATCGCGTTCAAAAACAAGATGGTGTGACCAATATTTCAAAAGCGGATAAATCAGCCTGCATGTGCGCCCGTCCACGAATGAGTCATAAAACTGCACATTCTGGAGAAGCCGGTTTCTGTCCCGTCACCTGCATGCTTCTTGGAATGAGGAAATCTGACGTTTCCATGATATTGTCACTTCAAAGGTCATTTCGAACAGTCGACAGTAAATATTTTAAACAGTTTCAAATTGTACTGCACCCAGACTGGGAAAACAGCAAAAAAAAGAAAAGAGAAAGCATCTCAGTTGCTGGCATGAACGCTGTATTTTAAGAGGCTAGCACCACCTGCTGAGCAAAAGGAAAATGATTCCTTTAAATTTGACAGCCTGATTGTCTGACCCATTTCAATCTTACTTTGATCCCATTATTCTAAACTTATAAATTAAAATGAAAAAGATACAGATGCGCGAAAAGTAACTCTAGATACAGACCTGTCTCCAACACGTCATCTACGAGGAACAAACGCCCCTGAAAAGTCTCTTATTTTGGATCAGCTTTGTAAACCGTAGATGCAGCAATGGCAGATGCGCACATTTAACCTGATTTGTTAGTAAGCTAATCATCCTTCGTTGAGACACAATGGCAAGCGTATGTTGGATTTCTCTTCGGAAAAAAAAGTGGTTTAAGAGGAGACTCCATGTCCTAAAACTTTAGAAAATCAAGTTAAAAGTTGTACAGATGCAGACTTTGCTGCTAAGCTTTGAGATCCAACATGGCACATATAGCACTAACACCTCACAAACTCAGTGGCTCACATGTGTCACCATCCTCGGTGCCTTTGTGGTATCATCAACAGGGAGCTGAGTATTTGCTGGCATCATCATGTTTTCGTGGCCTCATGAAGTCAGAGATGTTTCCCAAAACCAATCGCGCTACGAATATAGTCCCTTTGTTCTTCATACTGTGCATCCACAAGGTTCACTTGGCTTGCAGTCCTTTTTATAAAGTGTAGTGTTAGCTTTCTACAGATAGGAGGCATTTGTCTTTGTCTGGTTGTCAAATGGCACCAAAAGAAGACGGGAAATCTGACTCTCATATCTGGATGATGTATGATCACAAGTCCTATCGTGCGGGTCCAGTATCGGTCATTGTTCCTTATGTCCAGATCTCGGTTGGGACCATGGCCTCCTTTGTCCCAACGGAAGGCATCAGGTTTTGCTCGGACAAGAAGTCCAGGGGAAACTGGACCAGAAAGCCTCGGATCTTGCGTAGTTCCTCCTGAGCGCGGGCCTTGTCGGTCTGGGCCAACCCTGGCTTGGACTGGAACTGCTCCAACTCGGACATGTTTCTCACCAGGGACGAGGGAAGACAACGGAAGACCTGCGACAACATATGAGAGGGCAAATTTAGTTTTCATGAAGTTCAGAGCTTTTTTCTGCATGTGGAGAAATTTGGGAAATGGGTTTCTAAACACTTATCCAGGGTGAAGAACAAGAACCACACAAACTTTAAAAGGTTTGTGGAGCTCTTTCCTCAAACAGATGAGACTCTCAAACACGAGGTAATTAATTACAGTACCTCATTAAGCGTATCGATCCACCTTGAACTTTTTTAACGGTACTATGTTACAACTGCAAACTTCAACATATGTGTTATTCTTATGGGATACAAAGCAGAAGAAGAAGAAATCTTTATTTGTCTTTGTAAATTGTACATTCCAACTAAATCTGTCTTCTGCATTTAAGCTAAGGCTGGACGATATGGCCAAAACTTATGTCATGATATATTTCTTCATTCCGGTCAATATAATTACGATATCGATATAAAGAAAATAAAAGCCCCAGAAAGGCTGCCAATAATGCTCACAACAGATACCTGTACAAACTTAGGACAATTATTTTGCCATAACTATAACATTTAATTATAACATTTTAGAAATATTTGCTTAAAAATACATAAAAGCCAGTGACAAATGATGAAATCATAGACTGTAATGTATATTGAAATATCGGAAACTTGAATAAAGTTATAATGCAAAATATATTGATACTAAATTATTGTCTACCCCTAATTTAACCCGTCCCTTAGGGAGCAGTGGGCAGCTTACAGCACCCGGGGAGTAATTTGGGGTTCAGGGTCTTGCTCAGGGACCCATAATGGCAGTCTGTGGGGTTCTTGCAGCCTTTTTGCTTTACAACTATGTGCTACTTTATGTGGGCCTGATGAATAAAACCTAAGAAAATACAATAAAGTTTGTGGTTATAACCTTACAAAGTGTGCAAAAAGAATCAAGGCATGGATACTTTGCAGTGTGTGGTCATGTTGTTGACAACATGCAACTAAATTGATTTCAAAGTAAAGCACGGCAAGCATTCCGTATTTCTTCTTAAAGATGGAAAAATGATGCTAATCTCATTTATATACCTAATCCACTTGAACAATTAAAGGTTTCAACTACTTTAATCTCCCAGTCGCAGTTATTAATTCTATATATAGAAGGTATCCAGATAAGTGGTATTTTTGATGAATAAGTGACTAAATTTAGACCCCCTTTTTTTTCTCAAGAAACTGCATATATCTGCTCTACCTTCTCGTAAATGGTTGCATTCCGGCCAGACGTGGTCATCCACACGTCCTTGTAGAAGCGATCGCTGATGGGGTCGGACAGGTCGATGCTCGTGTCCGTGTGGCCTCCCAGGATTGTCCTGCTCAGGAGGGGATAACAGCAGAATGAAAAAAAGGAAAGGGAGCATTTTTTTTTTTTTAAATCACTCATCACATAACTGAGCTCAGCGTAAAGCGATCGTAATCACAAATAAGCAGACCTGTTGACGTACAGGCAACCAGAAATTACAGTTGCTATTCACACAATGACAAAACATCCCATAAACTTGATCGCCTTTTAATGTTTTTAAATGACTATACTTATTAGGGAAACAACTTTCTGTAGACACATGCATGTCATAAAACATCACTGGCCTGTCAAACCATCTCCAGGTAGAGTTCAAATAAAACTTATGAGTGAATATAAGCGATTAGGAAAGCATTACTGTTTTCTGGTGCACACTGCTCTGGTAACTCTGCAACAGAATTCTGGGAGAACATTGCTAAAAAAGATCAGCACAAACTACCAGGAAGAAATCCAATACAACGAAGAAGAAAAAAAAGAGCATGACAGACAGAAATTTTGGTGCAGCTCATTTTAGAGAAAGATTTAGATGACCTTATATGTCCTCTAGTACTTTAAGATGATTAGGGATCACATGGCTGAGTGTCTTAGTGCCAGTTATTGTCTTAGTTTGATATTGCAAACACATTCACACAAATGTTTCATTCACTCCCTTCCTTTAAACTTGCATATTTTGTTTTCAGAAATTCTTAGTCACGGCAGGCAAGTTGATCCCTGCCTTTTCTCGCTGGTACGGAACGATACAACTGAAAGGCTAATGTTGGGCTGATAACATAACAAACAAGTCATTGTGATTCATCTTAAAATGTTCCTGCCCAGATTTGGCTCACACGTTGTTTTTTTCTTCTCAGATATAAATAACACACAAGAGCAGGCACTAAATCTAAAAAAGAAAATCATAAATTATGAAGTTTTGCAATTTCAGGTTTTGCATACTAGTCAAAGCTTTGTAGCTACTTTCCTTTTTAAGGCAAATCTTACGGAGCGTTTGAACAGAGTTGCAGACTGATTCACAAATTTGACTAGTCAACTATTACTCTGATTCTAAAAAAAATTAATTTTTTTTTATGTAACACCAAATTCTTTTTTCAAAAAGCACCTGAAACATTCAAGGCGTAGCTCAAGTGCGAAGGGCCCAGCTTCATAGTCCTGCCCATCCATCACTGAGGCCACTTTTTCAGAGTCCTCAAAAATCACTGCCACTTCGCTGTCACGCTTCCCCAGCATGCTTCGGTCATTGATGTTTGCAGAACCTACAGAAAGAACAAAACAGCCTTCGATTAGCTTCTTGGATGCACTTACTCATACCTCCACAGATTTTTTTTTAAAAATGAGATGATCTCGGGAGGGTGTCAGAGTTGGCCCGGGCACAGAGATTTTTGGGGGCAGGTGCTGATGCCAAGAAAAAGGGCTCCCATTACCATTTGTATTCATAAAATTAAAAAAAGAATATATTTAACTTACATATTTATTTTTGGTAACACAGTCAATACAGGTCTAATCAAACAGGATTTCACAAATGATCAACACTGAATAAATAAATGAATACCAGACAAAATCAGACTGAAATCAGACTGAACAGTGCCATATTGTGCATTGCTTTTAATAACCAAAAAATTTATCAAATGATCACCAAAAAATATACTGTAACTTAAAACTTATTAAGACTCTGCCCTGAATAAATGAAGTAAAATAAGGCACCCAATATTCTCTATAAGACACATGGGTACTTACACTGGAGGCAAGGTAGTAGTTAATGTATAACAATGGTACAGTGAACATTTTAAGACAACCTCGGGTCTCTGGAAAATGTGGCTTCAGACCTCTGACTAAACGGCACCAGACTGAAAGGTCTCAGAAAAACTGCCATCTGACTAAAAGGCCTAAAAAATAAAATCAGTTTCAGACTAAATGTCTCAGAAAAATCGGCCTCCTATTCTGGTGTCTTTCTCTCTGACACTTTTTAATCTGATGCGTATTTCTATTTTCAGAACTTTATTGTAAGAGCTACTTGCCATTCTCCTGCGAAATGTTTGTGGCCATGCTTTTTTCCCCCCCTGCAGGCTTACACCGACATGCTTGATGGGGCATGAGAGCTCCTTGACTGTTTTGAGCACGAATACAACTTTGTGGTGAGATCATGGAACTAAAGCACGCCAAGACAGGCGACATCATCAGTGCGGCACGTGTTTTAGGTGCTTTGCAAAGGAACTTTGGAGCAGCAGTGATAGCTCATATGTGACGCACACATGCACTTGCAGAGGCTATGTTCTATCTGCAACAAACAGATTTTTACTCAGCATTTGGAACAATGAGCCCTCTCTAAAAAGAAAAACATAGAACACAAATATGTGCTATGCTAAAGCCTCTTCAACTTATATATCAGTGTGTGCTGCGCTGCTCATGGAGTAGGACCCCCAGCTAGGGAGAAGCATGTTCACCTCCTCAGGCTGTTTGAAGCACCATCAAACAGAAGCTCTGGCATTTCCTTTAGTAGGGAGGAAGATAAGGTGGGGGGAAAAAAATAACTCATACAACTTACAGTTAAACATTAGACTAACTGCAGTGCATCTCAAATATTATATGTAAACTATTGTATTACTGCACTTGTAAAAGGTTTTAAAAGACCAAATATCATAATTTTATGGCAATTTAGAGAAATGGAAAAAAAAAAGACCTTGCAAGCGTAAAGGTCACAATCGGCCTCCTCATCAAGTTTTCAAAGTGGAAAATTAAACCGTTTCCTAAAACAAACCTTTGGGTCATGCCCTCGTCAAGAAATATGCACTTCCTTATAGTGTCAGCTGTGTAACGACAAGATTCTTTACTTGACAGTAAATAAATAAATAAATCTGTTTAACGGGAATGTTACAAATGTATCTGTTGGTACAAGAACAATGTTACTACAAAGATTTCTCCTAAACCCCCCCCCCCCCAAAAAAAGAGTGTGTGTTTAAAACACGCTTGTTCCAGGATGTTGAAACAACTGGAAACATTGATTTAATGAGGGGAAAAAACATGACAAAGCAAGCTGGCTCCTGCTGGTGTTGTTTGTGAACAGGAAGTTTTTTTGGTTAATTTCATTGTTTATATATATATATATATATATATATATATATATATATATATATAGATATATATATATATACACACACAGACAGACAGACAGACAGACAGACAGGCAATACAATGAACCTCCAGATGTGTGCCTATTACTTTAATAAATGGATCAGCTGCACTTATAGAAAATTTTTGACCCAAAGGGGCTCCCCACTTATCTCTTTCCAGCATCACCAGAAGATGTGGAACGAGTTTTATCTTGTGTTTCTTTGATTTTTCTTGCATTGTAAAAAATTTGATATGCTGTATTCTCTTGTAGAAATGTGATACCTCTGACAATCATATTATGAATGGGTGTACAAAAAATAATGAATTTTCTTTGCAGAGTATTAACAACACCATTGGGTGCTTCCTGGATAGCTTGGGTTGGCCTTGATCCAGAATGAAAGGGGTTTTGAATTTAAGTGAGGAAAAGCAACTACAATAAACTGTATATCATTAAAAATACTTTATAGGTGATGTCAATAAAATATTCAGAAAAAAATATTTCCTTAAGAGGTTGTGAATCTGCCACTGCTGAATGTAATCGTGTTGGTTTGAGTCATCTCCTGATGACATGTGCTTTCTTCACCTGCAGATGGCATACCAGAGCTGTGCAACTTTCTAACACAAACTCCCACAGCCTTGTTTTGCACATTTCATTTTTTTTTTTAGCTGTACACATGGTGAAATATTGCTAACTGGAGCCAGAGATTCCTGGCTTTTTCGCGCTTTCTTCGTGGCAAGGCGAAGAAGTTGATGCCTTGAAATAGCAGCTGATGAGAACAGCACAGGAAGGAAGAGTGACAGAAGGCGAGACTCGAGACAGACTAACCGATGATGACCGTGTTGTCATCGGCGATGAGCATCTTGCTGTGGACGTAGATGAGCTCCGTGACGAGGCGCCCCTCCAGCTCGGTGTGAGTCCGCAAACCAGCGAAGGAGATGTAGTTCATCCACTGGTCGTCCACTGGGGAACAGAGAAGGACAAGATGTGGTTAAAAGACAGGATCTTCTTATTTGTCGACCTAAAATATCAAAGATATTAAAACTTTTGCTTTACTTACTCTCCTTTTTCAACTGCGAGATGATGGAATGTTCTCCTCTGATCATTGTTCTGAGTAAAAAAAAAAAAAAATTTAAAAACAGCATAGTACCATACCCATCTTCACAGAAATAGACAATGCAATGCCACTTCCTCATCCGCTTTTTCATTTTTCTTCCTCTTTTTATTTTAAGAACCCCGCTCAGTTTTATTTACAAGTCCGGCAGTATACCTGTAGTTGAAGTGCATCACAGCCTGGATGGCATTCCCTCCCCCTGTAGTGATGTCGCCCTCAAAGCCAGGAAGCAGAGGCGTGACCACGTACACCCGGTACTTCTTACCCTCCCTAAAAAACAAATGATATTTATTGTTTCAAACACTGACCGTTTATTTTGTACAGCAAGAGCCGCCGTTCATTTGCAGTTCCACAAACTAAGAATACTGAACATTAAAAGAGAGCTATATGCTAGATAAAACCTTTTAAAGAATGGCTTCTAATTGT
This sequence comes from Fundulus heteroclitus, assembly GCF_011125445.2. Taxonomy (NCBI): domain Eukaryota; kingdom Metazoa; phylum Chordata; class Actinopteri; order Cyprinodontiformes; family Fundulidae; genus Fundulus; species Fundulus heteroclitus. The sequence goes on from NW_023396466.1 coordinate 566,688, forward strand.
CACATAAAAGAGACGGTAAGTACTTGTGTGCCCTGATGATCCTCTCGATGATAGCATCTCCGATCTTGTTGTAGACCGTTCGGTTGTCCGCACAGCTGATGAAAAACTGATTCTGTGACAGAAGCAATGGAAGCAAAATGAAAACATTAATATAGCTCAGTCAGACAGAACAATCCTTTAGTTCCTTTCACTGTGCAAAGATACAAAATAGCCCTAGTTTGGCTAACTGAAGCCGTCAGATTACTGACATTACTAAGCCCTAAAGAGCTTTAGCTTCTCTAATCCTATTAAAAGAATAAATTAGGTAAACTCCTCTTATACTTTACAGTCTATTGTGTTTTTTATTGAATAGAGCTTTACTTTTACAGTTATAATCTCATGAAACTGTCACCAATATTTCAAGTACACCATCTAATCCTGAGCGTCTAGTCTAGATCGAGGTTCCGATCAAGTAATTATTTTTATGATCAGCATCTGATTCACTGCCTAAACCTTTTGCACAGCCAATAAAAAGAAACAGACAATTTTATCAAATAATCAATGCTTCCTCCCCCCCCCCCCCCCCCTCCCAAAAAAGTGTTTTTTATTGTTTGCCATGGCATTCACAGTGAAAGAGAGACTATTAGTTGCTGCACCCTCCTGTTGGTCGGTGTTTAAGATTCAAAGCAGAACAACTTTTTCATTTTAAGTTTTGTCCTCAAAACATGTTTTAGGTCAGTCCCACTCAAGATTGTTGTTATCTGAATCATCAACAAGTCATATCGAAAATAAGTAAAGTAAGCCTTTATTTCTATGTAGCACCTTTCAACATATAACATCAAAAAGTGCCTTATAAGAGCCAACAGAGAGGAAAGATCTTAGTTTTTAGCCTATCACTTTAGCAGACAGCTCTGCAAAAAAAAAAAAAAAAAAACTATCATCAACAGGAGCTGGAAGATAATTCCTCAAATCAATAAATTCCTCTCTGAAAACCGTCTTGCTACAGGGATTGTTTCGGAGAACAGCATACCTTGAAAAGTTGACAGGGGAGGGGGGAAATATCTAAAGAAGAGCAGAAAATAATGGGCTGCCTGGCTAAAATGATGTCAAATGCTTTCAAATAGAAACCAACAACAGAGAGATGTGAAAGAAAATGAAAAAGAAACCCAGCATTCAAATGGATCGAAGAAGAGGCGAAATGACTCAGCTCCAGGGTGATCAAAGATCTAGAGTTAACTGTGAGTACTGTACGATTACAAGACACCTCTGTGAAGGAAAGCTATCGACAAGAAGCTCCTGCAAAATCCTATTAATGGGGGAAAAAAATAAAAATGGATTGAAAAGGTTACAGTTTACCAAAGAACACAGTGTCAGGCCAAATGAAAAATGCTGCAACATTTTGTGGATGAAAGCAAGATTGTTTTTTGGGGGAGATCTCAAGCTGCAGTGAATTCAAGCCATGATAGTTTGTCTCAGTGTCTTATGCAGCATGCTATGGAAACGTTTCATATGTTATGGGGGCATGGCTAATTTTTACGTACTAGGGATCACGGATTAGGTTGAATACATCAAAATACTTGAGAAAAAAAAAATCATGTTACTTCATGCTAAACAGGAAATTTACTTGAATGGGGGTTTCAACAACATAACAACCTCAAACGCGCATGTAAGCGAGCCATACCTTGCTCCCAGGATTAACATTAACAGGATTAACATTATGGAGCAGCCCAATGTTCTGACTGGAATGACAGCAATACTGTTTCTAAGGCAAAACCAAGAAATGCAAAGGATGTAGGATGTAGTCCAAACTTTCTGAGCTGGAACAGAAGTGGCATGGTACATGGCATCTCTTACAATGTTCACCATTCCAAGAGATGCCATGTACAGTAACATAAAGCCAGTTCTCAGACAGAGTAATACAGGTACATTTTAGCGAGCTGAATCCTCCAGCACTTTCTAATGGATCCATTGATGTTTGAGTTTGTGCACAAAAAAAATGCAAATTAATATTTTGAACATTTATCTGTCCTTGCTTTCTGTAGAGTGATAATAAAAGGTACAATTTCTTCTTTTGTATGGGATGAAATGTGTTGTGTTCTACATGCTTTTGCTTATTGTAAGCTTTCCATACTTTTTAATATACGCATTACTGTTATTTTGAACACAACTGTAAACGCGATTGATGAAGTATCAGACTGGAATTAACCTGAATCGGCAAATGCCTTAGATTGGTATTGGGGACATAAAGCTCTGATTGGGACATCGGTCCAACTCAGACAAAACAATAATAATAGGCTAAGCAGCTTAAAACATGATCATTGTATGCTCAATTGACCACAACATTTCTGAATCTTATAGATGCAATAAATAAGAACTTAATTTTATGATAGAGGTTCCTCTCTACCATTAATCAGTAGTACGGGACTCTTGTAAAGTAAAAATAATTTTGCTCTTTTATTTGTTGTATTTCTAAGGTGGAAATATCCAAGTTGGACTTCTCATCCATTGACCACCGGGTCCTCCGTGTCCAAGAACTGGATTAAGTGCGTATAAAAAAAGCAGATGCCTGGATGGGTTTGCAATGTGCAAATATAGTTTTAAATTTTAAATCTCAAGTAAGAAATCGATGAGCTGCAATAATGGTGGAGCATTGTTAGCTATATGTGTGATAAGCTCAGTTTTGTGATAGAGGACATATTGAGGAAACTGCATACATGGACTTCCTGCTAAAATGCATTTCTTGTTTTTTTGTGGTAGGAAGTCAGAACACTTAGACATAAACCCACACAAACACATAGAGAACATGCAAGCACCACACTTAAAAGGGATCCGCAGGCGAGATCTGATCTGTGAGGCCACAGCAACCCCTACTCTTTCAACGGATCCTTTGTTTTCTAATGTTCGTCATCAGATGCTTTGCTCCTACAACAGCCTCCCTGATGCTTTACCTCAATGTAGATGTAGTGCTTGCTCTTGGCGATGACCTGGACGTAGGCATTATGGATGGACTCCTCATGATATTTTATGCCCGCTGACCAGTCTGCTGCTGATCGCAACACCTTATGCAAAAAAGGAGAGTTATTAGAGAAGCGCTAAATTAAAAATAGGAGATGCAGCCTGGAGCAATTTAAAAGGGATTGTGCATGTGCAGAGTGCCTAATAGCCTGGTAACACAACTAATGTGGTTATAATATCCCTGATAGAAAAAAAAAAACTTCATATATTATAACACAATTTTGATAAAGGTCAATTACCATCTTAGCTGAGAGGCAGACAACTTAAAAAAAGTACCAAATAAATATATGGCAAAGGGCATTTCCAGTTTTTTACAGCAGATCCAAATTAGAATCCTAATGCTTATGTGCCCCAGAGACCCTGAATGCAGATAGTCATCAACTTCAAGCATCTCTGTTAGAAACACTTTCGACCCCCACAGTAATGAAACAACTGGAATCTAGGCTGAAAGAGATGAAACAAACCAAGACTGTGGGAGGACAGAACGTCCACTCCATGATAACGGCAGATAGCTAAACAAGTTACTGAGGAGACTGCAGGTGTTGTTTCATGAACCTAGAGTTTCCCAGAACAAAATGTCAGCTGGCATCAGCAGCTGTTGTTACATATTTTTTTTAAAAAGAAAAAAAAAATCGAACTCTGCTGGACCCAAACATTCCTCCTAGATGTTACCCATGATAATTAGCTGCTGTAGCTGCTCTTTTCATCTCAGTGCCTGAGCCAAATTAACGATTATATGTCAGCATTATGACCACTCTTCCAAAAGTCATAATGCTGGTTAGCTTAAGACAACTTTTCATAGTATAGTCTTCCCTTACAAGTGCACCACAGACTGATTAGGAGTAGAGATGTGGGATTTTCAGATGCTTCCATTCACTACTGCAATGTTTTGCTTAATCACTGAGACGCTCTATGATAAACTAATCAGTACTGCTGATAAAAGCGTTTACAGATAAGGGAGTGCTGACAGTTGGGCTTATCAGAGTTGCAATGTTCGTCACAGCTTAATGGAAATTACACGATCATACCCTTAGTAAAAAGAAAGTTATAGCAAAAGAAAAAAAATACACCAAATTAATAATAATAACTAAATCAAGATGCCTGAAGTATATATGAAGTGTAAGGTTAAGAAATCATGTAGCTCACAACATAACTCTTGGTATTCAAACCTTTTTGCAGATCATAGATAACAATTTTACACCAACTGATTGCACTTTAAAAACATAAAAAAACATCTAAGAAAAGGATAACTTTAAAAAGACATTACAAGGCTTTTTTCAACTTTAACTCCTTAAATCAGTAACAGGGGAGTTGTTGCCTTATGTAACTTTCTTGGGCCATAGTCTGTTATCTGTCACCAAAAAAGTGGGGGAATGTTTGATAAAAGGGAGTTTAATCTTCAATACTGGTTTAAACGTTTCTACATACATTTCTAAATATTAATACATTTGTAAATATATTCAGTTTCTTTTAAATGAACATCATGTCACGCTTCCTTACCTGAACTTTAGCATTAACAGATCCAGGAACTTGGTATTTGAGCTCATCAGCGGTGGAGTGAGACTTTGGCAGCAGGAAAGGGTAAGACAGAGAGCGGTACTTTGGCTTCATGATCTGCATGAGAATTTAGGCAAAAGGAGGGTATATTTAAGATCAGGAAGTGTGGTTTGAAAAGATTCAAGCTCAGGAAATTAAAAGCAAAAGTAGACAGGCTGCGAAGGAAATTATGAGCACCAGGATGTGGGCAGTTTTTCCACTGCTCCAGTCAAACATTCCAGATTTAGCCAATTATTTCCCTCCTTAATGTTTTTTCTCCTAGGCTGTTACCACCCTCACTTACTGAAAGCCTAAATAAGCTCCTGTAACTCACAGCTACCACTTAATACAGATATCTGACTATTCAAAAAAAACCTGTTAGATTCTACAAAGTCTAAAAACTGTTTTATATACCGATGAAATTTCACTAACAGTATCTACTTTATTCTTGATGCTTGTGTATTTTAGTGTACATAGCATGGAAATGATTGTACTTTGGTAAAGTTCCACCGCTGGATAAAGTGCCTCGCCACATCCCGGGCGCCTCTCCCATGAACCACTGAGGCGATGTCATGCCAAGGCATTCTGGGAGTGGTGTACCTGTCGATAAAGTCTGTACAGAGTGGGAAACACAAAAAAAAAAAAATCAATGTGAAGAATGTGAAACAAGAAAAGGACAGTAAACATACAGAGAAATGTGTTTGAAGAATGTTAACCGTGGTTAGAGTTTAGTGCAAACAACAGGAGTGCTTAGGTGGCACAAGTGCGATAAAAAAGCCTTTTCTAGCACTCAGCCTTAATTATCCTTACTTTTCCAGGCTTAAACTGGCATAATGTATCAGTATTAATGCTGTAATTTCAATCAAAGCTAATAACCACAAAAAAAGACCCTTTAGGTCTAGATGTGTGGGTACTTGTGTAGCTAACCATCAAAAGGTTTCTCCAGCTGGATCCAGTCCTTGTAAACAAAGTTGCAGTAGTCTTTCCCGTGCCAAAAACGGGTGTTTCCCTGCAACTCTCCGACATCGGTTTTCAGGCTTTTGACAGAACCGCTATCTAAAAACACGCACATACATAAGAAAAAAAACAAATCAATAAATTTGTAAAATGCCAGATTTACACATTACTAACACCTTCATGTGACGGAGACAAACAAAAAGTGCAATTTTTACTGCATGAATCATTCATTATATCACACAGCATGGAGAAGTGGAAATTAGTAAAACGTTTCACAGGAAAAGCAAAACGGTTTGATGATTTTCCTCATATTATTTTTTTTCTGAAGCTTTCGCACCTGCGCTATCCACGCTGCTGACACTGTCCACGTGCTGCAGAGTGTGTTTTTGCAGGTGTCTGTACAGGCTGAAGCGAACCATCCTGCTGCGGCCGACACCCTTCAGCTTGGGCAACTCCACCGACTCAGCGGGCAGCGACCCTCGCCCGTTCCTCTGCGAGACGCCATCAACAGAAGACGCTCCCTTATCGTAGGGAGAGCTGTTGGAGCCGGCCTGCAAACAAATACAAAGTAAATAGTAGAAATCAAATCTCGCTGTTTGGCACACCTAGATAAAAAGAGGCTTAAAGATAAAGTTCTTTAGTAAGCGGGGTGGTTTTATAGTTGTGCTGAAATGCACCACACCAACAGGCAAGACACTTCACCCGCATTGCCTGCTGGCGGTGGTCAGAGGACCCGGTGGCGCCGTTGTATGGCAGCCCCGCCTCTGTCAGCCTGCCCCAGGGCAGCTGGAGCTACTTACATAGCTCACCACCGTCAGGGTGTGAATGTGTGTGTGAATGGGTGAATGAGGTCGTCAAGACTAGTTAAAAGCGCTATACAAGTACAAGCCATTTACCATTTTACTTAATAATATTTATATTCAACAAAGAAGTTTGTTTCTGACAGATAATAAAATATATTATCAAGATATTTTATGAGAGATATATCTTAATATATAATAAAGTAATGTAAAAGAAGTGTCAAATTTGATTAAAACTTGTTTCTATTAGAACTTTGATAAAAACATGGCATATAAAAATGTTTTTTACCCTTCTAGATAATTAGTGTAAGAATCTGTAATACTACTGTAATATTATAATTGCTGATTAGCTTCTTACATCTTTCCATTGGTATTTTGCTGCTTTGCCTTTGGAGATGACCTCCAAGACTTTGCGGTTGGAAGGACTCCGTGCCATCACCCTAACCTAAACAGATTCTTGTCTTGGATTACCGTAAGGATTCTATTTATATAATTTATATGAAGCAAAGAACCACAAATAAGAGTGAATGTGGCTCAATGGGTTCAGTAGTCATCTTGCAATTAGAGGGTTGTGGGTTTGATTCCAGCTGCCCCTATCACATGTTGATGTTCCCCCGGGCAAGGCACTTAACCCCAAGAACACCGATCTGTGTATCGGTACATGAAAGTGTGCACATTAGTGAGAGTGATTGGGTGAATGTGGCTCTAGTGTACAGCGCTTTGAGTGGTCAGTATGACTGGAAAAGCGCTATATAAGTTTGGTCTATATACCATTTACCAAATATAGTCTATAAATCCCAAAATAGCATGGTACATTTTCTAAGCTGACCTGCTCAAGAGCCACAGAGCGTGTCACACTGCCCACATCTGTCAGTCGATGCTCTTTGTCATCCCATCGACCATACGCCAGGTCGATGCCGCCCACAAAGGCCACCGATTGGTCGATAACCACAATCTTCTCATGATGGGCCCACAGGTACACGGAGGAAGAGACGTGGTCAGGATGCCGCATAACCTAGTAAACAAGCAGACGTGTAATACTCACAATGTCTGTACCGGTTCTATATCTAGACAACTGGGCATCAAAAACAATGCAAATAGATGCGTGATTTGATGTGATGCATGTGATCAGCTTAAAAATGTCGCTCTAGAAAATAGAGGAAAAAGGCCACTGCTGTGATCTGAGCACGTACCTTGATGTTTGGGTGCAGGTGCATGAGCGTCCGTTTGCTGTAGCCCGAGTTGATGCCCAGCGCAAGCTCCACCTCCTTATACAGCATCACAAAGATCCGTACTCCCTGTTGCTGTGAACGCAAAAAGACGAGGATCTTACTCTTTTCACATTTTCTCAGGGATGTCTATAATACACTCTGAGATACAATACCTCGCAGAAGTATTTACACCCCTTGAAACTTTCCACATTTTGTCTCATTTAAACCATAAACTACAATGTAGGTTATTGGGATTTTATACGTTAGACCAGGAGCGGCGAATGCACGACTCATGAGCCACATACGGCCCTTATTCCTGTCCTGTTCGACTCTCTCTTGTTTTATCAGCTGTTTGTTGTTTCTGATTTGTTTTTTTACTTAATTTTTTTTTCTTTATTTTGAAGAAAAAAATATTAACTATTTTATCCTGAGAGGATGCTTTACAAACATCTGCCATTCAGCCATCATTATTGCAGGTACTGCAACACATCTACTAGGGGGCGCCCAGTTTAACCAGAAAGTTGTGTCAGCTCATAACACAAGTTATTTTTCACTTGTTGGCAAAGCACACGGGTATGCTGTAACTCCGCCCCCTCTCCCTGCCACACTGAGAGACTTCACTTAACCACCAGCCAGCTGAAGCAAGAACATTTGCTTCTTAAAATGTGTTTAGTTTTGTCTCAGTTTTCTGCAAATCCCAACCAATTCCCTACTTAATTCATCCATCCATCCATCCATTCATTTTCCTACACGCTTATCCCTGTTGGGGTCTACATAATTCAGTTCAATTGTAAATAAATTAATTTGATCTCAGGATAAATCCAACCACTCCAGGCCTAAGAGGTTGGTTTAGAGTACAATAATTAACAAACAGCATCATGAGGGTTGAGGGAGCACAGCACAGGGGCCAGTGATAAGGTTGTGGAGAAGTTTATGCAGGGATAAGTTATAAAACCATATCCCAAACTCTTTTGTGCAGCACAGCTCATTCTAGCAACTAAAAATCAAAATAGTATGGCACCGAACAGCTGCTAATCTACCAGTATGTGTCCCTCTTAAAAAACAGGCCAGACGAGGAACGCCTTAATCAGAGAAACACCCAATAAGCCCTTAGGTTGGCAGAGGAAGTCCCTTCTGCAATTTGTTGCAAGCCATGTGTGACATAGTGAACAAGTGAAAATTGTGGGAAAAAATGAAAAAAGGTCATATAGAGCTGCATTTTGGTCTAGAAATATAGCTCTAAAAACAGCCAAATCTTTTAAATTAGCATCATATTATGGGAATGGTTATCCTTAGCAAAGATAGAGAAGCAGAATCACTTGGATTGCAGCATATTCACGTGTGAGAATGACTTAGTCTAATTCCGACCAGAAATCTAATTGAGAAGTTGTGACATGACTTAATAATTGTTGATAGCAAACATTTTATATCTGATCTGGCTGAGCTTCAGGTGCTTTGTAAAGATGTAAAGGCACAAACGTTTGTCTCTAGATGCAGAAAGCTGCTTTAGAAGAGATTCGCTGCTGTTGCAGCAGCAAAAGGTGGCGCTACAAAGCATTGATCCACGGCCACTGTAGTAAAATTCAACAAATTCAACAACCATACAGGATATTTCGTTCCACTTCCTCATCCATTTTGTTGGTCTGTCACAGAAAATCTTAATAAATAAAATGTTCTAGGGTGTATGATTACTTTTGAAGGGTCCTGTTTGTCAGAATTAACAGCCATAAATATGAAAAAAATGTGACTGTTGTCTTTTTACTCAGAATATGTTTACAGGATATGATGCTTTTATAAACACAGACCCCACAGAACTCGGCCTTTGACCCAAGCGAGACTGCTCTTTCTCCATAATGCTATTCATGAAATGCCTGCTTACTGCTTTGCGTTTGAGGGTACAGTCCAGCCTCCACCTGTTGCCCTCCACAACAGGTCTCTTCAGGAAGATCTCTGGACTCAGCCTGAAAAAAAAAGAAAGAAACAGAAAGACACAAATAAGGACACATCGGTGAATAAATATTATCAATTCTACACAATCTTGACAGGAATGGCACCTTGACTTGCACCAGTCTGATGCACCAACATTTATCTGTCTGCAGCATGACAGACGTGGCATAATGATGTAGTCTTATGAGCCAATCACATTGGCATCCTGAGCCTGTGTCTGCAGCTCATGTTACACTGGCTCACACCTCGCTGGTAAAGAGCCTAAGCCCAGTGATTACAGCTCTGGAACGCTGGGATTTCAGCAACGCAAAACAGTTACGCGGTTGGCTCTGCGGGGACGAGCAGCCATGTTGAAAATTACAGTAGCAGAGATGTTGGAAACGTGACATTAATGATAAATATGGTTTTACTTCTGCCAAGAAAAAAAAAATGCTTAAAGCAAAACAGAAGTCCTTGTATCTGTAAGGCATCCAAAAATATTTACAATACCAGCATGGTGTGGTCTAACAGTTTCTGACATGGTGAAGAAAAAGGAAAAAAATGTTACAGCGAGACAATAAATTCTGAAAAGACAGAGAGATCAAGGGGTCCAGCAGATGGGTAAACAGATATGGAGACAGTCTGTGTATTTCTATTCTTGGTTTCAGGCTGTAATTAGAGCCAGAACCACGTTGTGGCTCTCTGGCAGGCCCCAGGAGTTGTGACTAAAGGCATAATATAATGTTTAAGACCATGTGCTTCAATGGCCGGCATGAGTACCAAGCTGTCCTATCATTCTCTATAGTAGCAGAGTGACAAGTAGATTGGAAATAAGGCAATTAACGCTGTTCTATACGTTTTCAGGAGCTGTGACATATTAAAGCCAACGTGTGAAAGAGCAAAAAGTAGTGAGTAGTTCTGTGGTGATAGGTTGATATGGATCAAATACGGGGACGGTCAAAATGTTTAAAAATGACAGAAATCATATTTTTCCAAGGACTTACTGCTTCTGATTAAATTACTGTAAGTAGAGAGAAAGAGAGAGAAACAGACCACCTGAGGTCCTGCAATTGGTGGGTTGCCAGTTCGATTCGCAATGAATTGCCTGCTGGCGGTGGTCAGAGGACCCGGCGACGCAGATGTATGGCAGTCTCACCTCTCCCACGGCAGCTGTGGCTACTAACGTAGCTCACCACCGTCAGGGTGTGAATGGGTGAGTGACTGATTGTAGTGTAAAGCGCTTTAGGGTCATCAGGACTAGTTAAAGTGCCAAACAAGTACAAGCCATTTACCATGAATGGCAGCAGGGAAGTGTGAGTGCTTCGTCACACACAGTTAGGCAGACAAAGGTAACTTGAGTAAAGACAATCTTCAAGCAGTGTTTTAATTTATTAAAAAAATAGCTGCCTTAACCAACAGGCAATGTGAGTAAAAGTAACTGCCTTCTAAACCTAATAACTGGTTGTGCCTCACTTGACGGCAACAACTGTTTGTGGTCGATCCTCAAAAGGCAAGTGGGCAGTAATAAGGAATGCTATACTGTACGTTTAAGGCAATTATATAGGTCTTGAAAGCAGAATTGAATATTTGTGGATGCTTTAAATAAATATGATGTAATTCTCAATGTGAAGGTAAATAAATACGTATAGCTAGACAGACATATATTCATATATGATTTAACAGATAAATGCATATAGATATATAGATACATACACAGACAGACAGAGATCGATATACTTCAAATGACATGTTTCAGAATGTGTCTGCTTTAAAGATACCATATACTGGGACGTCTTTTCTTTGCCCAACAAATGACCACTGACAATAAAAACAGCTGGGTGTAGTAAATGTGTGTTTAAAAGAAAAAAGAAATTCTTAAATAATGCATTAGAGAAAATCTTTTCTAATTGAGTATTTTTGAGTTGATAACATCTCAAGATGCATGACAATTGAGCTGATCAAGCTAGTGTTAGCAAACACTAATAAACAACTTTTATACAGATTTTGACAAAGACTCTTGATAACTTAAATTTTAAAGGGGTTCAACCTTCTTATTTTTTACAACAAAATAGCAAAGTATAAAAACTGGCATGTAATTCTGTGGGGGGAAAACTGTATCAAAAGTGATTGTTTTTACTGAAAGTTTGTTTAGTTGCTTTGACATCAATATAGCTTTATGTTTACTATTTTAATATTTTAATTTCTGTCTCTTTAACAACATCAACACCCAACTAAATTCATTTAAATGTCAAACATACTTGTCATTGTGCGTGTAGCCAACAGAATTGAACCGGGCAATAATGCATTTCTGAAATGCAGATCACTCGGAGCTATGATAAAAAAACCTAGATCTGCATGTGATAAATCCCAGTTTTGTGGAAAATAAGAATAATAACAGGATGACCTGCGTGTTGTCAATTATATTTTTATTGTATATTGTATATTATATATACACATATATATATACATACATACATACATACATATATATCTATATATATGATATTTGGGATTGTGCAGTGATAATCTGAGCAGCAGACACACCCTGTAACGACTTTTTGAGGTGCCGCCTGTTTACGTACCGGACACAAGAGAAACTCACCACCAGTCTGTGATAAAGATTTCTTCTTTAGCCTCTTCCAAAGCGTCGGCCACATCCTCCATGTACGTCTTTCCATTCACATACCTGCACGGACAGATTTTCAAAGTTACACTTTGCAGCTCCTCTTATCAGAGGTGCCGTGTACTCTGCCTGCTTTGATGCAAGCGCTGGCATGCAGAAATGTCAACAATCATGAAGTGAGTTTCACTTTCAGATGTATGCAGTAGATGAAGCAGTACTTCTGTTTTCTTCGAGCTCGAGCGGTGTGATCACAGCTTGCCTGAAGTAAGCTTTTAGCTGAATATAAATAGTGATATTATAAATAAATATAAATATATAAATAGTTTTCTGTTCCCTTTGGTTACTGATATCACTCATTAACACGCTGAAAGAGTGGTATCATGACTGAACTGTTCTTTATTTACTAGCTTTGCATAAGGCAGAAGATAGCATGATAGCTGGACTGGACACTGTACGCGATTCAGTATCATGTAATCTTCCAGCTGATGGGTTGAAGAATGCAAATAAAGATAGAAAAAAAAATGGCAACACATACAAAACAGAGATTTGACTGTTCAGTCCTCGCAGGTGTTTCCATAGTTACCAAAGAAACACTAGCAGAAAAAGCTGGCGAAAATAACCTTTTTTTTTTTTATTCTGACACGTGCCGTGCGTTCCTGCATTTAGTGCAGTTACATCGATTTTATCATGGACATTATGTTAGCAAGCTCTGTAAAGCTGCGAGGCAACAAGTTGAAAAATAATGACTTACGACTTCCTGTTGATCTAGGATATTGTATGTAACACACAAGCACTTTTTAAAATTCATTTTCAAAGAATAATTAGAGATTGTGATGGCAGTTTGCAGATCTCCTGTGGTGATCTGTATTTTACAGCAGATCTGCTGAAGACAATTTGTTGTTGTTTCAGTCTAAAGAAGAGGATGCTCAGGGTTGCACATTTTCAGAAATCATGAAGTTAGGAAAAACAGCTACTTTTCTAAACCCAAATCTACCTTCTGAGCAACAATTTAAAAGTTTATCTCAGTTTCAGCTGTTCAAAGGACCTGGCAATGACCCAATGTTATCTCGCCAGGAGGATGGCAAAGGAGGTCAAATAAATCCCCTCCACTCACTCTTTGGATGATTTAGCAAAGACTGGCTTCTTGGTAGTCACCAGATCTCCAAGTAACTATTAGACACCATTTGAGTGCAAACTGGTTTCTTTGAGAAACATACCAGGATAAAGTATTTCCTGTCCTATCATTGCAAATGTAAACGCTCAATTATACTGGGACTTTAACTGGAGCCTTGTTCTGTTGGTAAGTTGGTTTGGTGTTAAATAAAAGGTTAAATATGTGGAAAAGCACCTCTTGCCCACTGTTAAATATGGTAAATAATATATGAGGCTGTGGGACTGTTTCTCTTAAGAAGGCTCTGCTTTTTTATCAACAGGGAGTTGTTCAGAATATTTGCCAGGATTTATGCATAGGTGATTTTTTTCCTTGCAAGTTTTAATTCCCCTTACTAAATGACTGGTTTCAAACTAAAGGTTGGACTTTTGCAATTTTTATTTCATGGGAGACTCTGCTACTGCAATAAAATGTACATTAATTTACAGTCTTTCACACATATTTATCAGGGGTGTCAATAATTATGGCGGGTGCTGTAAAAAAAAAAAAATAGAATAAATAAATAACAGAAGCTTTGAAGAAATCAACCAGTATATTTGTTTCAAGCCCCAATTTACAGGTCTCATGGCGCCGTCATTTTTCTTTTCTCCCGGAGCAGTTACCATTTGGCAGGGACGTTTTCCTGTTCCTGTGCGAACGATCCAAAGCGGTGCTCTCGGAGGAAAGCCTTCCCGTGACTTCTCACGAAGAACTCAATGCTCTGACCCCACCAGCGTGCATGTCTGTAGCTGCTGCACTTAAACACGAGCGTCCTGCCGGCAGAATACACATGGAAGTGAGCATGAGATGTTGGGAAATAAGCTGCAGATCATCAATACCTGCAGTGAAATACTAGAACACAGAACTGAATCAGTTTGGTGCCAAAAGTCTCATCAGTTTATAAAAATGGAATCCTAATTACAAGAAACTAGGATTTCAGGATCGGCTTTTTGTTTCAGCACTTGTTTTCTTTGAGAGAACATTAAGTTTTTACACTGCATGAAGGATCAATTTAAATCATTTTCTGGCCTTAGAGATGATGCGATGCTGTTGTTATTTTAGGAGATCACCACTTGGGGAAATGCAATAAAGCTTAAGTGTTTAGTCAAACACACGTTCACACAGAGATGCAGAATTACAACCTGGAAAGGCTATCTATGCGGACGCCGTGTCTGGTCTCGGTGTCTTTGGAGTCCATCTTGATGCTGAACTCTTTGTCCACCAGCATGACGAAGGAGATTGCCCCCGAGTCTGGCTTCATGTACAGCAAGAACGAGTCCTTGACCACCAGCCAGCTGCAGCACACACAAACACACACAGTTAGTTGTTGTCAGCATCATTATCACCACCTTCTGTGTCTACATTTATGACTGCGGCTCTCCACCTGATTCTCCGAGAAGCGCTTTTTTTTTTTTTTTTTCACCTCTTGTTTTAAGTGAAGGGTGTGGGAAGAAAAACCATCAGTATGTATCAGGATGTAGGTGGCTTGGCCAGGCGCTTCCAACGAGTGGGATTTTTGAGTGGATTTGTTGTCTTTAGAAAATAGCATTCAGAAAAGGCTTGATGATAGTTTGGATTAGATAAAGAGAAAAATGGAACAAACAGTGAAGCTCACGAAAAAAAAGAAGAAGAACTGAATTGCTTGTTAAACAGGGTTTTTTTGTGTTATGAAACAAAATAAAATCAGCATTTAGATGTGTGCATGAAGCTGTGAATGACTAATATAAATGTAAATAGCTTTGGGATCCTCTGGACTTGATAGAGCCCATACAAGCACAGGCCATTCACCATTAACCATTACATAGAAAATATTAAATAGTATTGAAAACTTCTATCAGGCAAGATAAGAAAGCTGATATCACACTAGTAAAGCCCAAAAATATGGTTAACCCTTGCAGATTTAGGTTTCAATAAATTCCAATACTACCAAGAAGTTCGCTTTTATAGACAGACTTCTTTCAAAAGACAAAACTATGTAGAAAGAGTTTAAATTAATAAAGATAATTTATCTGTTTTTATTTTCATTTAATAAACAAATGGCATGTCACAAATATTTATACCATTTTAAATAAATAAATCTTTATTGACATAAGAGCGATAAAACCCTTAGAAGGTTTTTACATGTTTTTACTGGTAGTTTAATTCTTTAATTGTCCTTAAGATTGATAGGTTTCCTTTCCATCACCCTAATTTTTAGCTGCCTCCACAGATTCTCTATAACATTCAAATAGGGACTCTGGGACACCTTTAAAATCTTAACATTACTTCCAATCTGAAGGAACGTCCATTCATCCATCAATCTATCTATTGGCTATACCCTCTTGTCTTTGCAGATTATTTTAAACCCAAATCTGCTTGGGGCATAAATCGTTTTAGGCTTAACTGTACAGTACATGAATTTCTCACGGTTTTAAGTAAGGATACCACTGGACGTATTGAAAAGGCCTATTACATCTGTAGAGTTCAGAATGTTCCCCTTGCTTTTGTGGGAGCCTGTTCAAAATGCATTTTTCAGTAGATCCAGCACAATTAAAAATGCTCGCATTATAAAGTAATTTAAAAACAAGCGTGGCAAAAGGCCTGACGAGCACACCTAACCTTCATCCCCTAAGACCAGATTTATCTATGCATATTAAAATTGTTGGATGTGTAGGACTACAACATAACACAAACAAACTGAAAATGTGCCATTTTTTATCAACTATCAAATTTGGAATTATTTGAGTGAACTTTTTCTATGTAATTTTCACAAAACAGGTTTAACCGTTCTCAGTACACAACTAATGCAAGATATTCAAAGTTCATATCATTCAGTCTTTGTGTGCCCCTTTTACACATATTGCAATAGATTTTAAATTTAGAGCACACGTCAGGCCTAATTTATACCTCCCAGTCTTCTCTACAGTCTGCCCGACAGAGAGCCTGTGTAATATAAATGTTGTCATCTTCAACCACAAACTAGGGTCCACTAGAATAGAGCCTTGCTTTGTGATCCAATGCCAATCTTGCAGGAGCAGGTGGTTTCAAGATTACTGCGAGCAGCAGCAGGCAGCAGCTGGGGACTGCAACTAAGGTTGGTCAATCAATACTGGGGAATGGAGGAAAATAAGTTGTAAAATTGAAAAATCTAATCATTAACTTGGAAAAAATATTCAAATAAAAAACATAAATAGAAATGTAAATCTCTTCAAAAATAAAAATGTTCCCAATTTCACCCAAAGATGCAATACAAGTCATTCAGAACATGGGTCTAGACGTGGCTCATGAAAAAAAAACCAACCCTGACCTCTTTCCAGAGTGGGAAGATGAGTCCTCGTTCAATTCAGGCCCAAAGTCTATTCATGAAGTGATAGTAGAAGACTAGCATGACCAAACGCCCTCTTTTGCCCAAACATTTTCACGTTCTAATCCAGGGCACCTGGGTGAATCCGTTGAATGACCAGGGGCGAGGTTAACAAAGTAATTTTCAACTTGAATTATACTTCAGATTCTTATATGTCAAAATTTAACGAAAGTTTAGTTGTTTTTCATCTGAATATACCACCTGAAAGCATCAAGGGAATTTTATGTAGTGGAAAAAAGGAGGTGGAAAAAAAAATTGTCATGACGTTAAATAAAGGGAAAAACAAGCATGAATATTAAAGAGGGAGCAGCGGTGACGCACCGTTTCGACCAGCGATAGCAGGCTTGACCCTGACCACAGCAGTTCATTCCTGGGATGCGATGTCCACCAGAACGCTTGTAGATCATCCCTTCCCTGTAGGACATAACATGACGAGAAAAACCTTGTAAAGACAAGTTTAGTCCTGAATATAAAAGTCATAACTGGGGGGAAGTCAAAATAAAAAAGAGCTTACAGTCCTTTGGGCCCCAGGTCATGGATGAAAGACAGCTGGCTTACATCAATGAACTCCATCTGAGAATGCAAGGGAAGGGAAAACAGGAGACTTCATCATGGGATTTTTTACGGATATCAATAGGGAAATAATTGATATGGGCAGAATAGAGAAACAATAAAAATATAATAAAAATTTCTACAAATACATACATTGTTATAGTTTACCATTATTTGTAACTAAAACTGAAAAACCTTATTTTTACCTGAATTTTGAGGAGTATAACATTCCTTGAAATTTTTAATACTAAAAGGTACTCTATTCGAAAAAACAAAGTAATAATGAAACAAGAAGCATTTGGAACATCGGCTGTGGCTTGATCTAGTTACTCACAGTATGATGATATTTCCGATACATGGCCATCTTCAGAAGTGTGTTTATGTAGTCCTCTAACTGTCTCTATAGAAACACATATTGCATCACAGGTATATTTTTAATTAAAGATTTTCCTGAAAAAAATCTATGGATATAACCGCCAACATTCGCAAACACATTGTCAGAGAGTTTAGAGAAAACAAAAGTTTAGTGCCATGGCAACAGAAGAGGAGGAGGAGAGCATCATGCAATAGTCAGATATTAAAGCAATTCGCCAACATACAAAATCGTGCAGAGGAGGTCCAATCAGAACACTGCAACTTACTCTCCTGCTGGAGACCTGCTCATCCCGGACCAGCTCGTCTCCTGCTCCCCGCGGCAAGGAGGGCATCTCCTGCACCTCGCTCTTCCTCACCGTCTTCCTCCTTACAGTGTGGCTGGGAGGGAGAAAATTCCAAAGCACATGATCACTTGCACGGAGAGAGTTTTACTAAAATCACACATTAAAATAGATTTTATATAAATCAAACATGGTGGATGGAATATCTTTCTCTTGTTGCTTTGAAATGAAGAGCTGCTTCGTTTGGATATGACGCATGTCTGGATCTAATGTGAATAGTACATGTTTAGAAAGTAAAATAGTCAAAAACACTGATAGATTTAGTTACAGCTGTGAAAAAGTGCAGTTTTACTTATTTCTATTGAAGTGATTCATAATACATATTTGCCTTGTTTGCAGGTAGTTAAAATCATGAGAAATACTCTAAACAAAAGACCTGAAAAAATAATTCAAACTAAATTTCACCCAAAAAAAAAAAAAAACATTGAGTGTTCAAAGCTCAGGTTATCAGCTATCATATGAGATGTAAAAAATATAAGTTATTAGTATGAAAACAAAATATTAGAATATTAATGTGAGATTAATGCAATGTGTTTTTGTAGAATACATATTGCTGCAAAATTTTACATAGCGAAATTAAACACCCTTTCATATTTGTGTGCCAAATATAGCTATGCTGAGCTAACCATTTGAAATAAACTAATTTATTAATTCAGGCTTTGGGTGACCTAAGAGCAAATGTGCTGCGGTTGTATTTGTTTGACGCAAACTCCTAACAACATCAAAAAGGTACGGCTTTGCAAAGGAAGCTTACTCGTATGATCATGACAAGTTTTGTTTTTCCTAAAGAAGATTCATTAGGAGCATCTTACCGAAACCAAAAATCCTCAAAGTCTGCACAACTTCAAGATTAACAGACGTTAACACCACTGTTCAGAGTAATTTTTTTTTCTTTTTCTAATTAGGACACATGTATTGGGACAGGCTGAACATGGGATCATTTCACATGTCTTTGTTACTTACGTTTCGTGTTGCTTCAGCAGTGAATACCTGCATGTGTAATGATGCTATGCTATGTTTATTTTTGTCTACAACAGTAAAAAAAACTCGAAAGGTTCTTTCTGTTTCTCTCCCTGCCAGCGTGTGTGGTGCCCACAGCTGCTCTGAGAGCACAGGCAGAGGTGGACAGGAGGCGGTACACAGTGGAGCTGTCTCCCCATCTTTTTAAGACACGGGAGAAACAGCTGAAACAGAAAACAAAATAACGT
Organism: Fundulus heteroclitus; assembly: GCF_011125445.2. Lineage (NCBI taxonomy): Eukaryota > Metazoa > Chordata > Actinopteri > Cyprinodontiformes > Fundulidae > Fundulus > Fundulus heteroclitus. Next base: position 585,704 of record NW_023396466.1, read on the forward strand.
TCAAACTACAGCGCAGACAAGGTTCGAAAAGTAAGGAGGCGTGTGCGTTAACTGTGCATTTAAAAACACTACTTTGATACCTTTTGTTGGTGGGATTGCTGGTATTTCATTTTAGCTTCTCCCATCCCAATGACCCAAACTGCTAATTTGTACGGCCAGTAATAGAAAAACGAGAATGTGCACATAATTTTTTTGAGCTACTAAATCTGGATTCTCCCAGACAATCTGAATTGTTTCTTAGTTCTTACAATGGCTTTCACAATGGAAGAGATACTGTATTGGCAGCAGATACCTATGTATCATGAGACCTGTGTTCAGAACATTTAAAACAAAGTGCTTTGTTTATGAAGCAGTAGAAAAGGGTTATTTTCTGCAAGCTTTTTCGCACTGCTTTAACTGGAACTGCACAGCAAAATGTTGCAATCTGAATCATCAATGAGAAAACAGTGAGGAAACTAGCTAGTGTTAACGTGGCATGTCAGGAATATAGGCAAGACATGGGTATATTGTAGAAGATTGCAGTAAGGGTACAGATATTTTTATTTTGAAAAAGGAGCCTGTCCTGTTGTGATTCTTATGGGTGCAAAATATCTATTGCCGTCAAGAAAAAAATGACAAAGTAGCATCGAGGATGTCACTGGTGAGTGAGGTAAGTTAGTAATGAATTTGGGTGTTATTTTGGATTATTCTCTTAAGCCTTTTTCATCTACAACTCATTGCTGAAGCAAAGCCCTATCTCTGTTTTAGGGATCTTGAGGTTATTCCTGCTTTTATCACCTCTCGTCTGAAGTGTTGTAAATCTTTATACGCTGGATCAAGCAGCGCTTACAAATGGTTCAAGATGTTGCAGTTCGTCTTTTAATGCTTCTACAAAGAAGCATAAACAGATAACTTTAGTCTCAAAAGCTCCTAACTGGTTTCCTATCTGCCATTGTTTCGATTTAAAAAAATTTTTGCTCAGTTCTCAAGTTTTAAATGATCTAGCCCCATCCTATCTAAGGGATCTCCACAGCAGCCACACATTTTTCAGAGCACTCTGGTCAACCAGCGAGTTTCTCCTCATTGTTCCGAGATCAAAGTTAAAGATGTAGAGGGGATCAAGCATTTTCTGTAGCCCCCCCGAAGACCAACCCGACCAACAAGGTTAGGATTACTCAACCTCTTTCTTTTTGCAGCTCCGCTAGGCAATGCTGATTTGCTCAGCTCCATTGCTTTTTCTTGTTTACTCGTTGTGCGCATGCGCAATATCGTACTTGTTATGGTAAATACACAAAGCGCTTTGTTTACAAACAAACGTAGAAAAAAACAAGTGTAAAACATAGGCATAAAATATAATAAGCCACACAAGGTGGGATAATTCAATTGGAAAACCTTTGTATCCAACTAGAGGGAGCTACAGCAGTCGAAATCCGTAAAGTCATAGTACGTGGGAACGCACCTTTAACTGTTCTTTGTTTTTCCTTGACATCGACATTAAAAGTGTCACGATCAAAATACTAATGAAGAGCATGTAATACAGATGAAATTTATGGTGTCATCTGTCTGATTTGTTCAAGTAAATACATGTGTTTTTTTATTTATTTATTTTAATGATGTATTAGATCAAAACAGGTTATAGGCAAATGACTTGAATATATTATTTGCTTGTTTTTGCATATGAAACAGCACATGTTTGTGCATGGGCAGGTAACTACTGTACAATTTCTCTTTGAGTGCAGGGACCAACCTGCGTGACGGCAGCGGTATTCTGATCAGCGTTTTGTATGTCCTCAGCTCTCTGTGCAGCTCTAGGAAATGTTTCTCCTTCCTCTTGACGAGCCAGGTAAACTCTCCGTGTTTCATCTCGATCTTAAATACGGCTGGCAGAGACTGTAAACACACACAGCTGACAAATCAGTTATGTACAAATAGAAGGCTCTGCCATTAAAGACCATTAGGAACTGTGAAGCAGAATACCTTGTTGACACTCCTGTGGTGCGACAGGTTGAAGCGGTCCTGTGCTGTGGTGAACCGTTCCACCTCTAGGATCTTTGCAGTAATGGGCAATGTGGGTAGGTAGACCCGTGCATTAGCCTCCCTAAAGCCCACTGTTTCATATACTGCTGAAAATGGTATACGGCAGTCCCCTGAGAGCAGCAAAAAAAAAAAAAAGCAGTTGGTTAATGTTATTACGGTGGTCTATACAAGCAGGGGTTATTCAGGCTTCTTGAGAGCGAGGAGGCCGCATCACTAAGAAAGTCTGCTTTTGTCCAGGATTTTTCTGCAGTGTGAGCGTTTGGAGTTCGCTAAGTCGCTACATTTAATCTATAACATAGATAATTATCTATGACAGAGGATTATCTACAGATAATGACAGGTTCAAATACTCTTTCTATTTTTAGATGATAGATGGTGTGAGCGATGTTCAAAGCTTGAGATGTTTTGTAAGATAGCCCTGATTTCACTCCCCACATCATCAAGCCTGACTTCTCTACCATGTCTCTCAGTCTTAATATGCTACTTGATGTTGGTATATCTCATGAGATCATAACAAAATTCATCGGAGATTGTGGCTGTAATCATGGGCCCCTGATAATGCTAGAAAATGGGAAAACTAATTTGGAAACATAATGATAATCATTATTTAATACCACTCTCAGCAAGCAATTCACATCCCACGCCACCCATAAAACATCCCTTCAGATAAAATGAATAATATTCTCTGTCATGTGTGCATAAACTGCCAGCAACTCCTGAAACAATGCTGCAGGTTCTATTAAAATAGTCCTACGACACGGTGTAAAAATCTGTCACTTCTTTAGCTTAGAGGCTAAAAACACTCTGTTTGAAGACCGTTTTTGTTGTGTATCTACGATGATGTGTTAAAGTCACTTGGAAAGGAAAATGTTAAAGGGTCTTTGTTGCTCACACGTTTTAAGAACAGAGTCAAAGCTAAAGAATAATGTTTAAATGATCAGAATTGAACTCAAAATGAAATTATAGCAACGTTAAAGTCGAAATTACGCTGAGACACAGATGTCAAGCAGCTATGTCCAGTGAAAATGGGCTTGTAACTTTATCTATTTGATTAAAATTTAAGAACAAAGAAATTATTTCTCTTTTAGCATATAAACATCCTGTGGATGCACACTCTTAACCAGCACAGCAGCCTTCCAGATCTGTATCGGACCTTCTTGGAGAGAGCAAAGCAGTTTCAGCACTCTATCTTCTATTTAGGATATTTTTTCCACTTTTTTTTCTCAATATCGTGGCTTTAATCCAGAAAAAAAAACTTTTTCCTCACCCTTTTAACTTAATTTTGAATCTAAATTTGGACTTTATTCTCGATATTTCAACTTCACCCACAAAAATCCTTCATCACTCCATTTTTCCTCCTTTGTACGATTCAGATCGCTTTAATTGTACATTTCTTTCCCATGGCTGTCTGACTGAAAAGATCATGTGGAGATGAAGTAACTTTTATTGCCATAACAGACCGTGGTCCATAGGGCGAGCTGGACTGAAAAAACTCAGTGGTCCACACTGGTGAAGGAGGGTGGCACTAAACATTTCACAGTTTTAAATGTATTGTTTACCTACTCGTAAATAAATAACAGTAAGATTAAAGGGTTTGGGAATTTGTTCTATAGAAATGGGTAATTGCATTTCCTTAGGTCATATGATGATAAATGGTAAATGGTAAATATGATGAGAGAGCAAAAACATACGTATAACGGACATAACAGAAATATCTGCTCCCCACCACCCCATAGGAAATTAGGAAACACATACCCAGGTAGTTCCCATCATAGTCAAGCTCCTCTCCCTCCTCGAGGTCCAACTCTCTGGCATCCAGACTTTCCACAAGGTCGGCCATGTTGATACCGTCATGTGTGTCCGAAGCTGGTGTGGTTTCAGAAACTTCAGAGTTCACCAGATTGAGGTTGCTGGTAGTTGGCTGAGCCTTGCCGAGCATGCTTAGCAGTCAGACCCCAGAGCAGGGCGTACCTGTAGGAGTGAGGATATTATTACGATAATTTAGTCACTTGCTGATGAATGAATTTAAGATCCACTTCCTTAAGTCCACACTCCCACGTGGGAAGAACAGTAATTTGACTTTTGACCTTCCTGACCTCATTCTAACCAGCTGTTCTATTTTGAGTCAGAAAATGACTAGGGTCTGTGACAAATGTGCATACAGAAAGACACATCCACCACACACACAGCTATGATATCATGGTTTGAAAGTAACTTTGTTCAATTTAAATAGTTATTTCATTAATTAAATGATCCTTGTAAAAAATCTCAACGTTCAATAAACAAAAGCGGTATGATCAATATTATTATCCTTGCATCCAGGGAGAAAAAAACAACTTCAAAGGCAAGATTGATAAGATGAAGACGAATTGATGCTATACCAAGCTTGAATACTGTATCTAATACATTTGGTGATAAGCTCAGCTTGATCAAATCCCTTATTATTTACTTATCAAGTAAAAAATATGCATATTTGTTTTTAACTTTTTTTTTTTTTACTTTTTTAACTTTTTAACAAAACAGAGCCAAGCTCAAGAACAAAACCCCTGATCTTGCAATTGTTATTATTATCCAAGATAAGTTTTTTTCCTAAGTGGATCTCTATTCCACAAGATATTCTTCTAGTAGGTTTTGAAACCTGTTGGTTGCATATCAAGCTTTCCCTCCTATGTTTTCCACAAAATGAGAAAAAAACAGCATTATTATTATTATTATTATTATTATTATTATTATTATTATTATTATTATTATTATTATTATTATTAATAATAATAATTTTAATGTTGATTTCTCTTTTTTTTATTTTTGATTGCCTAATCCACCTTGGGCACATTCTTTAATTCTCTAAAAAGTGGCTACAAGTAGTCATTAGATATGAGAAATTAGAAAAAAACAATAGGTCCTAGATGCTTGCTGTTTTAAGCCCTTTAAGCATTCTGAATGCTGAGGGGAGTGAAATTAAAGCACATCACTGCTCGTTGTCCATAGGCAACTCGTGATGTTTTCCATTAACATCAAATTCCCCTGCCAGCAAAAGACTAAACTCACTTTTCAGCTTTTTATATTAGTAAGGTCTTTCTTGTCTTTGACCAAACTGGTCACCAAAGCTAAGATGCCAAGTAACATTACAGTGAATGTACAACTCTTCCCTGAAAACACGTATTGTTCTTTCACCCTCATCAGACAAGGCAGTCTTCAATTTTCCTCAACAGGATCAAGAGCAGTAGAGCTGAGAACATGTTGCATTGAAGGAACTGCTTCTAGTGTAGTCAGAGGCCAAAACCTTGGCACCTCCTACTGTTGCACAAACCTTCAAACATTTTTTAATAACTTCCTGCTTAAACTAAAGCAAGCGAGACCTGTTTAGGTTACCAATTATTACATTGGAAAGGCCCCAGTTTATCCAAAACTCTGCCTACAAGGCTCTTACAGTTTTAACACGGCTTTCAACTTTTTTGAGCCAATCTGACACGTTATATTTTGTATTACTTCAAAACAACAATCCCCCCCCACCCCACCCCCAGGTAGGCCCAAATTCTGGCAAAAAAATAAATAATTGCACATCATTAGACATCTTTTCCATCAGTCCAGATCCACTGATAGAAATTAGCCTGGATCCATGGCCAGAAAAAGACATTGCTTAGTGTTAAAAATAAGAAGGCACATGTTAAGTGCCTTCTTTGGTGTTGTTCACACCAAATTCTAACCCTACCAGCCAAACGTTGCTGCTGAACCGGACTCACCAGACCAAGCGGCATTTTTACAAGCTGTTATCCTCCGGTTTTGGTGGGCCTGTGTGAATTGTAGTTTCTTGTCCTTAGCTCTCAAATGTGTCACCTGGTGTGGTATTCTGCTTCTTTAGCCTGTCTGCCTCAAGGTTCGAAGTTTTGTGCATCCAGAGATTCCAAAAAAAGTAAAACAAATTTAGACTTAGACAAACTTTATTGTCATTTTGTAAGCACAGAGTGCGTACAGAATGAAATTTCGTTTGCATACAGCTTGAGAATTTCAGTGAATTGCAGTGGGTTTTATAATAAAGTAACTTTGCAGGACAGTTTCAGGATAAAGTGCAGCAGTGATTTCACAGTACAGCAATTGAAATGTAAACAATGCAGGACACATGTGATACAGAGTCCAGTTTGAGCAACTGAACTTGTTTTCCGTAGTTGAAGACGTTTCGCTTCCTCTCCAAAAAGCTTTCTCAATTCAAAAGGTCTAGAGTAATGATAAGTACCAAGATTTATACTACTGCCAGTAGTATAAAGCAGTAGTATAAAGCTTGGTACTCATCATTACTCTAGACCTTTTGAATTGAGAAAGCCTCCTGGAGAGGAAGCGAAACGTCTTCAACTACAGAAAACAAGTCCAGTTGCTGTGTTTTTTACTTTTTTTGGAATGACCATGACCTGGATGACTGAGAATCTTCACCAGCATGTGCATCCAGAGATGATCTTCTGCATACCTTAGTTGTAAGAAGGGGATATTTGAGCTACAGTTACCCTTCCATCACTTTGAATGGGACAACCCATCGTCTTCTGACATCAGTGGTATTTTTTGTCCACGCAATTGCAGCCCGCTGGATGTTTTTCACTTTTCAGACTATTCTTTGTAAACGTGAATGATGGTTAGATCTGTAATACTTAGACCAGCCCACCTGGCACGAAATAAAAGCACTATATCAAACACTGCATTCAAAGTCACTAAAGTCCAATTTCTTCTCCATCCTAACAGCCGGAAAGGGGATGTGCAGGTAACAAAGCAGTGACAAAGCAAAGTACCGTCAGACAAGCACACAAAAGAGCAGGGGAGCAAACATAAAAAACTTATGAGCAAAGCTAACCAAAACAAACGGGGAGGGGAACGTTAGCTTACCCTAATGAAAGACATCTGCTAATTTCTCTGTTACCTTTACTGCTGAGTCATTACTTCATGACCTTTAAATGGGATTTCATTCATGAACAATTCTTGAAAACAACACCACCTTGTCACAACCTTTTCAAAGTCCTCCTACTACTTGTGGTCCAAAACTTTACTCTCCAGTCCCATGGGCATTAAAATGAAAGGGTGTGTAACATCCTAGCACACTGTAATCCACATTTTCTTCCATCAGGAAAAAAAAAGCTGACACAAAGGGAACACCCATTCATGTGCAATACTCTCTGAGCTCAATGATTAGTCACCCAAGTCTTCCCATACTCACATGGTCCATTATAAAAACCTCCCTAAGAGTGTGTAGAAAGAATAGAAATAGAACCGGTCTCAGGAGGAGAGTAGCACAAGGGAAAAGAAAGAGAGGGGAGAGCTGATTCAGCAGAAGAACCAAATCCTTTTATAAAGGCTACCTAAGGTGTGACCACATTTCCACAGTTGAGGCATTTTTAGTGTAGGAGAGACAGTCCTCCAATCTTGAGAGGGTTGTTTTTCTTACTGATATACCCCTGAATTAAAAAACAAACGGGAACCTTACACTTTTTTTGAACAGTTTGGCCTTATGGTTCTTTGCTTTGTTTTCTATCCTTGTTTTAGATGCAGTAATGTTCCCCAGCCAGTTTTTCTTTTCCTTAAATTCTCTCTCTCTCTCTCTCTCTCTCTCTCTCTCTCTCTCTCTCGACAAAGAAATGGTCCATCTGGTTCTTCAACTGTAGGAGTGGTTGTATATGGGTCTTTTTCGTCAATGTAAAAAAGGATGACAGAATGACTATTGGTAAGAAATGAGAAAAGATAGCTTTTATAGGTCTGTTAGATGGCAGTTTAATTATCCTGAAATACAGTTAATTGTTCAATTGTAATTCCTAACAAGGCAATTCCAACGAGGGATTTTCTTCCTCCGCCACAAATGTTTTAGAACGTTTGTGATAAACACATGACACGCACACACTACTCCAACAGTTAAAGGGCTAAGCAGTAAACGTTCCCACACCAGCAAACAAGATCCAGCATGCTCACACAGTCATACAAGTCACCATAACTCACTGGCAGGTTGCAGTCACCTTTTCAAATGGAAATTTTTGTATCAAATCAGTTCCCTTTAACAAAGGAATATTGCCTTTTTTAAACCCCTTAAGGGTCCGGAGGCTCAATGAGGGGGCATAAGTACATGAGTTGACTTTCAGAGTGTCACCATTTAAAAAACAAATAATAATGTGCCAAAGTGGCAGTAATGTAATAATTCTGTTATATTCTTTTCACATCCGACCATATCCACTGTGTATCGTTTCATGTGATACAAGTCCCACAGCTCTGGTCTATTGGCTCTGATGCTGATTCTGACGCTAACACTGTGTAACCAATGAAATTCCTGTCATACTAAAATGCTGCATCTGAAACCAACCTCGAAGTCAGTTTCTATAAACACAAGAGTAAGCATTGTTTTTTTTGTTTTTTTTTACTGTGCCCTCAGAGTGTAACCGTGCATGTAGCGTTACCAGGTGATTTTCAGAGTGTTGTGCAAAACAAATTATGGCATATGGGCTCTCATATTGTTTGCTCAACTCAGCGGAGAAAGACATAGAAGGAGAGAAATTTATTCTTGACCATTAAGTGGAAACTGTTATGGACAGCTCTAGTTTATTTACATGTTGTTTAGCTGGGAAACACCATTTTAAAATAGGAAAATAACCAAGTCTGAGTGCATGGTAGGGAAGTCTTGCATTTACCTGTGCAAATGCGTGCACATGTGGGATGGAGAGGTGCTTTGCTTACCTGTGGAAAGTGGTACAATTTCAGTAGCATTAGAGGCCAAATATAATTCAAAGTTAGAGCCAGAAACCAAAAAATGACTAAAGTACAAGAAAATGAAAATATATTTGGCCTTTCTCCTGTTTTTAAAAGCAGATAAACAATTTAAAGCACACTTTTGGGACATAAAAACATCAAACTGAGTCACGTCCTCAATAGTAGATATGCACTTTCATATATACACGATGACTTAAGAGTCTTGAAGCCTGGCATTGTGTCCTGCTGTAAACAAAGAATAGACTGTTTTTCTAAGCAAAAAGCACCTTTCTATAAGGAGTGGAGAATGGTAAAAGTGAGTGAGCACTTTTAATATACAAAAAATGTGGGTGATCTGTTGAAGTTACCAGGTAAAGAGCAAAAGAGTGTCCACAAGGGTTATTTTCCCTTATAGAGTTTAGGATAACAGTTATGATAGCTACATAAAAGTAGTGCAGCTAAACCCTGATGAGTAAAACATGGACGGATCTTGTGTAGAAAAGTAAAACTTGCACATAACTGCAAGGCTTTCTAACATAAAGGAGGCTAATCTTGGTGACACAGCTGAATGAAGAAACACCCTGGCACAAGCCAATGTACATCAATGCTGTTAGAGCCAGAGAAGTAACATTGTTTTCCCAAATCCACCCATCCATCCATCCATCCATCCATCCATCCATCCATCCATCCATCCATCCATCCGATTTTCCTTCCAGGGTTGCAGTCATTGGGTGAGATGCGAGGTATATGTCGGAAAGGTAACCAGGTCTACCTAAACACTGCCAAAATAGTCTTTCATTGTACATCTTTTTTCCACAAGTGGCCACTCATCACATTAGTAATAGATTAAGCTAACCACAGAGAGCATTCAAATCCAGTTTGTTAGGTCTCCAAGCTACTGCCTCTAAAACATTTCTTCATTCCTTCTCCTGACTGGAAAAATTCCTTTTTAAAACCTCACTATATGAACTTTAATTGGATCAGTAGTCTTGGCGATCACTACACTGTCTGGTGTGGCCTTTGAGTTATCCCATGTTAGCCCATGTTCTGCCATCCAAATATAAAGTCATCACTCAGCTGCAACTTTGCTGTTGTGTTTCTGGGTGCCTTGTGCTATTTTTTTTACCCTTTCAAAAAAAAAAATTTTTTTTCTTTACATTTTTATTAGTGTCTAACCAAACACAGTTGAAAGTCAAATGTTGTAAAGGAAAAGTCGTAAAGATTATGCTATATGCTCTTTAAATTCACCTAAAGATGAGTTTCAATCCAGTGCAAACCAGTAATTGAAAACATAAAGTTGACTCTGCAACTCCACATTTCAAAAATAACTAAAATTGAAGTGAAGAAACAAAGCTCAAATTGCACGTCCTCGTGGGAAAGGCAATTTCTCAGAGGAAACGTTGCGTATGTAATCCCACATTCCAGAGCAGTTTAACAGCAGTCATCTCCCAACACTGAGCATATCCGTGACCTCCAGCAGGCTTAACCACTCAGAGGTCTTCAAAAAGACCTGGAATGCAAAATATTTTTTTCAGTGTATGTTGGCCTCAACAAAATAAACAGATGAAAGTGCATGTATTCACATGACCATACAAACAGCAACTGAAGCTATCTCTGTCTTCAATATGCAACCTGAGAAGGGAATTATCTCTGTCTTCCATTCTGATGGAACTCCTACTTCCTGCTTCCTGTCCTGTTGTCATGGTGATAATTTGAACAGCTACAGAGCAAGCTGCTTATATATAAATATCAACACAAGCAGTTTGGAACATCTGCCTCTGTTCTTGTGTGTTAGCCTCCTCAAAATGTCATTTAGTGGGAGAGCAACTGCGGGGCGTCAAAAGAGCGTGGTAGAAGAAAACATGCAAGAAAAAAAGAAAAAAAGGGCTCTTGTTAATTTGTTTTACACAACTAACAGGGAAATTCTGCCTTTTATCATAAGCGTTAAGATCACTTGAAGAAAAAAAAATTAGAAAAAAGAATTGGAAAAATTATCCAAGGAATCAGACACATTGATTGTCATCTAACTCAATGGCAAGAGCTGGATGTTACAGTAGGATGTTTTATTATTATTTTTTAGAAAATACTGACTAATTAATATGAAAACCAGTGCTACTTGTAAACATGGGCTACTGCTAATAATTAAATCCCTGCCCAAAGAAGCAGTTTGCTGCAATAAGATACGACTTTGGTACAAAACTGCTCCTCAGCTGTGAGAAATTTCCAGACAAGAAGGAATCTGGTACTGTATGCATAGGTTACTCACTATTCTCATAAGTAACATGGATTTTAGTGGCAGTTCATCTCCACCTTGGTAGATTCAACCTGGGCGCATGATACGTTCCACAGAGACTTTGCTCCATATGAATAGCGCCACACAGTCACTGCAGCTTTGCACATCCATGATGCAAATTTTCCTTTCCGATCTGGTGACTGTGGAGAAAATGGAGTACAGTGAACTCACTGTCATGTTCCAAGAAACCATGATTTGAGCATTATGACACGGTGGATTATCCCGATGGAAGTAGCCTTTTTGAAATTGGTAATCTGTGGCAGCACTAGTGGTGGGCTGCAATGTTCAAAGAATGCTCGGTTTGAACTGAGAGGCCTGAAGTGTGCCCAGAAGATATCCACACTATAATACCACCAACAGCAGACTGAAGCACCGATACCAGGCCAGAGGGGTTCAAGCATTCAAACTGTTCACAAAAAGTATCGTTCTAAATGTTGCACTTCAAATTTAGACTTATTTTATGCAAACCGTTATATCCAGTTTTGCATAAACCAACTGTGTGTAATGTACGAGAACAGGACTCAGATTTCAACTGACACAGGTCAGTGGCGTTTTCAATGTTTTTTATTTACAAGCGGGAAGTGGACTCGCCCTCTCCACGCGCAGTAGCTCGCGTTTAGTGTGATTAACCCCTGAAGTCGGGGTAGCTGAGTCTGGAGAGCCGGCAGAAAACCAAGCGGACTGATCCGGGAGCGGAGGTCCCTTTGCGGGCGAACTGGCAGGGCATCCGATAGGGGCTTTTCCAGGGACGTAATCCAGGGGAGTCCGGGTCCAAAACACAGAAGGGCGATTATCCGGCGGCGGTACAGAAGGGGAGGTCCGACAGGGAAAGTCCAGGTCCAGTCCAGGTTCGTTCACAGGTAGGCTCAGAAGAATCACAGGGGTCAGGACACAGGTAGGCAGGGAAGTAAACGCTGGAAAGCTCATTCGATTAGCTTGAGTCAATCTGGCACTGGCATCTGATCTGCACAGGGATTATAAGGAGGTGAAAACACATGGAACCAATGAGGACTAATTGCAGACACGATGGAGATGAGCAGGTGTACTGATAGGAGGACAGATCAGTACCAGTGCCGGGATCATCACACTGTGTCCTCAGTTTCCTGCTTTGTTGACTAAATTGGCGTCTCTGTGGTCCTTTCCCAGAGTAGCCCTTACTTTTTTAATTTGGTTTTCCCCGATTTAAAGGATGGCTCCGGTGTATCTTTCATAGCCCACCCTATCCCATGATTCATTGCGGGTTCAAGAGAATTGTTCAAACGGAAACAGTAATCGCAGAGAGGACTGAAATACTGTGAATGAAGTTGGATATGTATCAGACTTTTTGTGACAAAAAATAACTTTTAAAAAGTGTTTTGGTGAAAAGTTAGTTAAGCTATGTAAACCCAAAATATCTGCTCTCTGTGTTGACATATTGCTTAATTTAAAATAATGCTCAGACATGTCATTAATGAATTTTATTTAGTGGTATATTTCAATATCCACTGTACTCTCACCAGTCATTTTCACTCTGTACACTTCAGACTAACAACACAAGTCTGACTCCTGTCATCAACAGAAATACTCGGATAATTCTGCAGTTGTCAGGTGTACCAGAGATGAACAAGAAGCTGAGTACAGAGAGCTGGTGGACTGCTTTGTGGCATGGTGTAGAAACATTCATCCCACCTTAAATGTGAACAAAACAAAGGGAGATGATTGTAGATTTCAGGACAAACAGGATTAGATCAAACCCAATATCCATCATGGGAGAAGAAGTGGAGGTGTTTGAGGAATACAAATACCTCAGTGTTCATCTAGACAACAGACTGGACTGGAGACTCAACAGTGAAGCTTATGAGAATGACTGTGGAACCTCTGGAGACAATGATGCAAAGAAGGATTTTGCATGTTGTGCAATCACGCCTATGAAGAACAAAAATCAAACTAAGGTTTAAAGCTACTGAAATGTGAGATTTTTACAGGTCCTCAGGGAAAGCCACTGTATAAAAATCCCTGGCCACGGACAAACACTCTCTTTCGCCCGCTGCCCTAGCAGCATTGGGGAGAACACTCTCATATCCCTCTGCGGAGTGGAGGATCTGACTGGATTTAGGAGAACCGCCACATATGCAGGCTGGATCGAAGCTAACTGTAGCAGGAAAGCTGAGTATGCCGCAGCCTCCAGAGAACGAACACAGCCACACCAGGAAAGACCGTGCAGAGAGACCACTCTGCGACCCCCCCTTCACAGGCCAAGTGTGTTTTTACGGTTTTATACATTGATGGGATATTAATGTTTGTGTTTCCGGTCTGCTCATTATTACAAAATATTAGTCTTTTTTAAATTAGTGGCAAATGTCCGCTAGCACAGCACTATTAGCTTCCCGGATAACGTTAGTGCTACCACCGGGTCAACGCAACTACGGTTTGTTTTAAACATAATGCTTGTTTTTGTTTCACTCTGCCATCGCTCGATAATGCTAGGAGCGTTATTACGGTATTAAAAGGGAACATTAATGTCGATTTAATGGTGTTTATAACTATAACTTTAGGATTACTCCCATGAGACGACCGATCGCCACAGCGCTCCCTAGCTTCCCGGAGGAATAATTGCATTAATAAAATCAAGGATCCTAAAGATATTGATTTTACTGAGCAAATCATTCTTTAAAATGTTATTTCCTCAAATAATGTTTTGTTTAACTCAGGATTTGCATTGTGAATGGGTTGAAATACATACCAAATGTTCTAAATAAGTTAAGCTAATTTGATCTCATTGCATGTTCTTTAAGAGGAACTTTAGTTCTCTAACTTGGAACAACTATCTTATTTTGTCCTCTTTGTTTCTTTTGTGTACACATAGTTCCTTAGCTCCTTTTTATCTTAATTTTGCTTAGTAGTTATTGTTAAGCTTCACTAGCCTAGTAGAGAGGATTCGTTGATTGAAATATAGTGTTAATTCTCATAAACAGCATTAGTCATGTTCTCTGGATGTTCATTTTATTTCTGGTAATAAATTCTTGAACTTGAAGAGAAGTTCTCAGTCATTTATTCTATATGTGTGCAGAGTTTGCTGTTAAAAGAACGCCAGTGCTCGAATCATTCCTTTCAACTATTGTCCTAATAGCAGCTGTTTGGGCTGATATTCACCGGACAATACCTAACAGACCGAGAGTTATTTATTAAACATTAAATAACTTAAAACAGTGCATGATAGCACGACATGCATAAAATCAAGAAAACTATGGACAATCCTGGACATCCTCTTTATGACACTGTCTTTGGAAAACAGAGCCTATTCAGTCAAAGGCTTCTTCAGATTGCTTGTAAAACGGACCGCTACAGGAGATCTGTACTGCCCACAGCCATCAGCATCTATAATAACTCCTTGACAAAATGAGTTACATCAACACTTAATTTCCCTGTGGGATAAATAAAGTATTTTTTAATTTGAACTGAATTGAGCATAAAATTACTTTGAACATTTGCTTTATTAATGAATGAGAATGAACTGAGATGATAAAACCACAACATTTTAAACAAAAGATTGTGAGCTATTATGAATATGTAAAGAAGATATAAAAACTGTGTACAGTTATTTACAGTGGAGACAACAAGATTAACTTTCAGGCTTCATTCGTTTGGCTTCAAAACTGCTTCACGCTGTTTTGGTTTCTAGGCAACAGGAGTTACAGTGAGCTAAGGGCGGGGACAGCCAGTAAGGGCTAGACTGTCCCATTTCACAAGCCGATCTCTTCAGATCTTTTTCATGGCCGACAAAGGACCAAGCCCCTGTAGACCGGGTCCTTTGAAGGATGCAGAACCTGAATTGAGACACACCCTTCCTGTTCTGGACCAAAGGATGTTAGCATATTAACCCACAAGTATGCCCTGTGGATTGCCCGGATTTAATGCCAGTCTCATGGAGCCGGTCAGGAACAAAAGACAAACAAACAGAAATAAAATCACATATTGTCACATTAAAAACACAAACGTGAATATATTTGTTGGAATTTTATATGAAAGACCAACACAAAGTGGTATACAAGGGAGAAATAAAAAGAAAATGATACATGATTTATTTTTTATATACAAATATACAATAATAAAAGAAAATAATAATAATAATATACAAAAAGGGCATTGTGCAAAAGAATTTAGCCCCCCTGAGTCAATACTTTGTGTAACCACCTACTGTTGCAATTACAGCTGCAAGTCTTTTAGGGTATGTCTCTACCAGCTTTGCACATCACGAGACTGAAATGTTTGCCCTTTCTTCTTTGCAAAACAGCTCAAGCTCAGTCAGAGTAGACGGAGAGTGTTTGTGAACAGCAGCTTCCAGATCTTGCCACATCTTGATTTGGTTTAGGTCTGGACTTTGACTGAGCCATTCTAACACATGAATATGTTTTGTTTTAAACCATCCTATTGTAGCCCTGGCTTTATGTTTCAGGTCATTATTCTGCTGGAAGGTAAACCTCCCCCACAGTCTCAAGTTTTTTTGCAGACTCCAACAGGTTTTCTTAAGAGATTCCCCTGTATTTGGCTCCATCCATCTTCCCATCAACTCTGACCGTCTTCCCTGTCTCTGCTGAAGAAAAGCACCCCCAGAGCATGAGGCTGCCGCTGCCGCCACCATATTTGACAGAGGGGATTGTGTGTTCATATTGATGTGCAGTGTTAGTCCACCGCCGCACATAGCATTTTGCATTTGGGCCAGAAAGTTCAATTTTGGTCTCGTCCGACAAAACCACCTTCTTCCGCATTTCTGCCATGTCCCCAAAATAGCTTCTGGCAGACTGCAAACGGCACTTCTTATGGTTTTCTTTTAACAAAGGCTTTCTTCTTACCACTCTTCCATAAAAATTACATTTGTGCATGACTAATAGTTGTCCTGTGGACAGATTGCCACACCTGAGCTGTGGATCTCTGAAGTCCGTACTCACTGCTAACCTCTTGGCTGCATAGCTGATCAGTGCTCTCCTTTTTCGGCCTGTAAGTTTAGGAGGACAGCCATGTCTTGGTAGGTTTACAGTTGTGCCATACTGTGCCATACTTTCCATTTCCGGATGATGGATTGAACAGTGCTCCATGAGATGTTGAAAGCATGTGAAATCTTTTTATAGCCTAAGCCTGCTTTAAACTTCTCCACAACATTATCCCTGACCTGTCTGGTGTGTACCTTGGTCTCCATGATGCTATTTGCTCCCCCATTATCATCTAAACCAACCTCTGAGGCCGTCATTGGCCTTCATTAGGCAATTTCTGAGATCAATTGGTTGGACTCAGAAAAAAAAGGGGGCTGAATACTTTTGCACACCACACTTAAGTTTTTTTATTTGTAAAAAAAAAAAAAAATGTTTTAAATCATATGTACTTTCCTTCTACTTCACAATTGTATACTACTTAGTGTTGGTCTTTCACATAAGATTCCAATAAAATATATTAATTTTATGGTTGTAATGTGACAAACGTAGAACAGGGGTACTTTCTTACTTTTGCAAACCACTGTATAAAGAATGAAAATTAAAAGCCAAACAGTGGTGGTTTGTAGAAATTTCCTGCAGGCCAGCTCCATGCAATACTTGTCTTAAGGGTCTGCTACCCAGCCTTTGTCTCCAAGCACACCACTCTTTCACTGGTCTTTGGATCAGCTGCACCAGTCGCCTCATTCTAAAGCAGTTGTACATGCAGCTTTTCCTCCACAAGCTATTAGCCCACTTGTACTTCCAGTTGGAGTCAGAGACGTTACTACAGAGCCAGTCTAAAGCAAAAGCACAGTATTGCCTTACTTGGTGTTTATGCTGATTGTGCAGTTGCTGTAAATAATCCATTATAATATATAAAGACGGGAAAATTAGCAGGGAAAATAGTTGTTTGGTTGTTTCCTGTACTGTATGTCAGCTTTTTGCTGACACTTGGCTGAAGACTCCACTGTCCAGGCTTCGTCTTCGATCACATCGCTTATTCCCTCTTTAGCAATAGGTCATGCAACTTCTCCTCCACATCAAACTATCTGTTATCATCCATACATCACTGAAGGTTATTCTGTTCTGTTTTCCACTGAAAAATGAAATAAACTCCTGTATTGTAATGGTCATATGTGTGGTCATAAAACAACATTCTTGCAAAGCTAAAAGGCCAATGTGGACGTGCAATTCTCTGTGTCACTTTAAATAATTATTAGTCGCAATGAATAATAGATAACAGCTGTAAAAGTTAACTATTTGTCTCTCGCTCGCATAACATTTGTCTATGATCATCTGACATTAATGTTTTACAACCAGTCATGTCAATAACAGGTGAAGGGAGCATCAAGCAAAAATAATGGGGACATACTGTTTAGTCTTTGCATATTTATGATATCTAATTTGGTTCTATTGATCTTCCCAAGGTTTGCCGTAACGTTGCACACTTCCTCTTTGTGGTTTTACAACGCGAGGAGATTAGAAGCCTAATTCATGAGCGTGTGTTTTTGAAACATAACTTCCAATACCTCTGTTTCGGTTGCAGAATCTGGGCCCATTAGAGACAGAAGGAAAGGCAGAAAAGGTCACACTGCCCATGTCAATCTGAAACTAGTACAACAAATATCTGCATTTCATATTAGTTCTGTTCCTGTTAAATATTAAGTTGTGCCATGGAGTTGCGTGTTTGGCAGGCAAAGGTTTGGCTCACTGATAATTTTCCTTATCAGTGTGGGAAGAATTTGGCCCAGATGTAAAATGTTCTGGCTTGTCTTTTATGAAACTCCTGTTTTTCACAAGTTAGAATATTTAAAATATAACCCAACTGATTTTTTATATTTTAGACAGACTAAAACCCTTTAGGTTTTTGCTGATCACTGGCAAAATAATTGCTTATTAGACATATGGAAACAAAGCTGTACTTTTTTGTGTGTCTGAGCAGGGAAAGCCTTTCTCTTTTGTCCACTTTATGTATTTAGCTATAAGGAAATTTTTCTGGGTATTTTGTTGGACTCATAGCAAGAGTCCCACTGTAACTCTAATCTGGATGCTTTAGACTAGTTTAGATTTATGGTTGGTCTACACTCTCTAGAGTTACGCAGATTCACCTTTGATACCACTGATCCAAGTTTCATTATTAATATTTGATACCACTTGCTATTTCTTCCTCGTGCTTACATCACTCAGAAATGATGAAATTTTACAAATTTCTTTTATGAACAAAAGAGAAATGTACTGATATAAGCGGCTGAAGTGTTCTGGGAGTAGAGCTGCTGCTTGTCTGCATTGGATGGAATGATGTCTTCAGATGAATTGCTATGTGCTTGTTTGCATTTTTTACTGTCAAACACTGTAACAACATGATCACACAAAGAAAAGCTCTGGCTTTGTGTTGGATTTTCAAGACTGGGGTGAAGGTCAGAGGGTAAAAAAAAAAAAAAAGAACCTGTGACTTTTCTATATCAAATTAAACTTTTTTTCCCCACAGGATGAAAGGAAATTTCAACTTCTGGGTGAAATTGGAAAACTTAATAAGCTATAGCCTTCAAACCAACCATGTAGTGTTTTTCTTTGTTTTTTGAACATAGAACAAATAGTTTATAAATCAAAAATCCTGGCTGCAGAGGTGGTGCAGGGGAAGAGCATGTGACCTCAGTCCTGGAGGCGGCTATTCTGGGTTTGAGGATGCACCTTTGCTGCTTGTCTTACCCCTCTCTCTCAACCCCATTTCCTGTCGGCTTACTGATAAATGAAGGCCACTAGTGCTAACAACAAAATAAAACAAAAATATTTGTTGAAGCACTGTTAAAATGAATGCCAGTATGTTGGTACTTGTAAAGGTTAGCATCAACTGTGGGCAGGAGTGCAGTTTCACAGTAAGCATGTAAAACACGTTCCCTAGTCACAGAAGCAAACAGGATGTGTTGAAGGTGAAACAAACAGATTTTGTATTTGAAGCCCCCCCCCCAGCTACTGGCCACTGACTAAGGTGGTGATCATTCCAACTTATTAGCATTACTGTGTTGTTCTTTTAAATAAAAAGAATTATGATCATGTTACACATTTTTGTTTGAGGTTTTCTATTTTTTTTTTACAGAAGGTTATCATGAAAATGCCATATGGGCCCATCCTTAGCTGGCAGCACCAGAACTTTCTCGGAGTATCTCCATTTATTGTATGAATCATTAATTTAACTATTTGCTATGCCCTAAAAAATGCTTGACAGTGGTTAGAAAGGGAGGATTGGAATAAAACTAAACTACAAGGGACAGCTGGAATGAGACATAGCAAGCTGAGGGAGGGCGAGCAACACAATACTTCATCACAGTCTTACGCAGCAAACTGTTCTGTATACATTAATATACATTTATTTTTTAAGGTTTTTACATCCTTATTGCCTTTTTAAAAAGTTCCTAAATAAACTTTTTTAAAGGTATCCCATCATTATTACTCATCCCACGTCTTCGTTCCTAAAACATGTTTTTTTTTGTTTTTTTTTACTTCTCTACAGGTGTCTGCGGATTTACAAAAATGTTCCTAATTGTTTTAAACCAAGCATATGCCTCGCTATGCCAGGCCTGCTTGCAACACGCGCAAAACATCGACAAGAACACTTGGGGCTGGATGACAAAAACATCAGCACCAACATCCGCAGAGGTGCTGTCACAGATTGCGCTCCGAGAGAGAAGAGAAATAGGTGGAACGTTTAAGCCGTTGGTGGACGGGTGGTTACGGGCTTGACATTTAGAAAGTGACGAAGCAAAATATGCTGAGGGATTTCCACCATTTGTGAGGCTCCACACATCTGAGCATCGTCGTTTTACGCAAAAACCATCCGCTGGCATTCTTTCAGGCATGTGCACACACATAGATACGATACAGTAAAGATAAACGTGGCTGGGCATTTATAGATGGTTTGGTGCCAAGCTCCTCATGGCGCAGATGGTACAAAGCGAGAGAAGATAGATGGATGAAGGGAGAGAGAGAGCGAGAGAGAGAGAGAAGAAATAAGAGAGGTCTGTGACACCTCTTTTTCTCTGCCCACACTAAAGCTGCCTATTATCTAATCCTTCACACCATGGATCGGGGGATAGGGATGGTCAGAGAAAGCAAGACATACAGTAGTTGCCAGAAAAACACAGAGAGAGAGAGAGACAGAGAGAAAGCACTCATCACCATCGGCAGAGCGGCATTCTGCTGGTGGCAACACAAGGCATCATTGTACTGTAACGGCGCGAGGGAGCTGCTCCCTTTGGTCTGTTTCTGCCAAACCTGACTCGGCCATAGCAGGACAGCCGCATTTGACGCTGGAAAACAGAGTGTAACGTGGGTCCGGACCGCCCTGAACTGACTCATGATTACAGTGGGACAGAAGATCCAGAGGACAGCTGTGCTCTGGACGGAAAGGACTGGTTTGCTCACGTTTTGAAGCAAGGCAGACACATTTACCAAAAGCAATTTGGAAGCTGATCTTTTTATAATGGCATCTCTGCAGTAAAACTTTCTACATTACAAACTGTTGGTATGTGCACATGTTGAACTTTCCCCATGTATAAAACACCCTTAAGCTGGCAAAAAATTGTGAAGCAGAAAGCGTCGCAATTTGTTTATTGCATTCAGAGACTAGAATTTTAACACATGCTTCTTTACAAAAACAAACACAATACAAACAGTCCAGCTCATTCAGGTTGGAAGGAAAGCCACACATTTTCAACAGGATTTAGGTCTGGACTTTGACTGGGCCATTCTATTTTGGGCCTTCTGTATGTTTTTGGCTTTTGTTCTGCTGCTAGAAGGTAAACCCTTGCCGCAGTCTCAAGCCTCTACCAGAGTGTCCTCCAGGGTTGCTTTATATTTGGCTCCATCAGTCTTCCCATCAACGATCTGACCAGCTCATGAAGAAAAGCTCACCCACAGCACGATGTTGCCACAACTGTATTTAAGCGCGATGAGGCCTATTGTTTAAGTTTTTCTTCAACCTTTTTTTTTGTTGGTCCATCACTTAAAATCTCAACAACAGACGTTAAAGTTTGTCAGAATGAAGCCCGAGGAATATGAATATTATTGCAAGGCAGCTTTACAAAAAAACGCATGGATGTGGTACTCACTGCTCACATATCGCATCTGGAATAAATTTGCTGCACTAAATCCTGCCAACATAGCTGAATTATTTCATTTCAATCTCTTCCAACCACTTCAAAGAGTATAAACACATCGAATATTTGGAGTTTATACTACCAAAAAAAAAATAATGATAGAAAATTTAAGAAAACAGGTACAGTAATTCAAAAATAGTTCATTTAATGGATGATTTGCAGGAATGGGTTACTTCTAAACACACATTCACACTCCTAAAGCCTCAGGCAGGGGCAAGTGCTATGAAGTGTATTGTTTCAGCACGCTGGCACAACAACAGAAAAGTACAAAGGTCACACGTCTTCCCCTGCCAGAGGTCAGTCTCATGTTTTGCAAAGACAACGAGAACAAGTGGAGGAGAGAGTGGAGGAGGGTTAGGTACGTATCTGCATGAAAGTGAAAGATATCTCCTGTCCTGCTGTAAGATTCCAGCTGTGGAAAGAAACTTTCCCAACTACCCAGGAGTGCAGAAACCCACATACACACCTGTCTGGGCTGTTTTTGACAGGTTATACACTGCTTGCTGCAGTACTTCATGGCGAAAGGAGCCCAAAAACTCTTCTCCACACCCAACTGGCAGCATTTCTATTCCTCTGTGGCTCCTTTTTTTTTTTTTTCATGGAATCAACTTATGTCCTATGCATCAACACAGCAACAACTGATCCAGCTCATGAACTCAACAAGTGCATTCAAGAGTTGTAACACTCATGGCTTGTAATCCAGCTCAAAATAGACACCCAAGAAGAGTCACAGATTCGATCTATATATCTCAAAGCCCCACGGATACAAATAGAACAGAGCAGACACAGAGAGACAAAAGGGGAGAAGGGGACATTACCAACCTGCTTCTTCTGTGGACACACAGCCCACATGTTGGTCTGTGTGATCCAGCCAGCTAGATCCTCTGAATGGACGGCAAAACTAAATCTCACTCCAACACGCCGCCCGCCTGCCTGAGTCGACCGTGAGCTGTACAGCAGCAGCAGACAAATTCTCTGTTCTCTCTTTTCTGCAACTCAGTAAGTGTGGCTGGGGGAAAAAAAACTAACAGTGAACTCTCCAACTCCTCAGGAAGGGAGGGTTCTCTGAAACTCTGAACCAATCGCATGGAGTCAGCCTCCCCTTGCCAGCTTCTGTGATTGGGTAGAAGATACCACTGGCCCTGTGGTATGAGGTAGGAGGAGCCCTCAGTTGGGAAACACAGACACTGGTCCTGCCTATTTTCCCACCATTTGTTGGCCATTTAGCATATGTGTATTTACCTGTATCCTTTTGCATCATATTCCCATACATGAATACGGAGCCTTTAGAGA